>NW_027110578.1:898767-899017 GCF_000696795.3 Halyomorpha halys
ATCCACAGTTTCTAGTAGTTCTAAAACGGTTACTATGCAGCTAATTAGTTTGATAAAGTAACGAATTAAGAAATCGCTAATATTTATTTTGTTTTCACGAATTTTATATATATTTTATACATTTATTTATATATTATTTATGTATTGTATATATATTTTATACACACACAAACACTCGCATATTCGCACATCGAATTATGACCAGTAACGGATTAGTGAGAAAAGCAGTTCTAAACCTAGATAATATGAA
>NW_027110578.1:899696-901428 GCF_000696795.3 Halyomorpha halys
CAATTCCTATCCACGGTACTGAAGATTCAGTTGGCAAAAGAACTAGGGAAGAAAGAGGGAATGCCGAGAGACCACTCGTTTGTGGAATATGCTCAAGATCTCATTGAACTCATTGCGCTAGAGAAGTGGAGGCCCGAATGGAAGGAGAAGAGCCAGGGTGGACCAGGATAGAATACCAACGCCCCAGAAACATGCCCAACCCTTGGAGGAGGAGAGAACATGGAGAGGGAAGAAGAGAGAGAGAGAGCTAGCAACCAAGAAAACAGAAGAAGCCTAGCTAAACCCAGAAGTAATAGTCGGCGGGAGGACCGCAAGGGCCATGGTTGCGGAAAGATTGGACACTTAGTGGCGCATTGCCCGCGCACGAAATGCTTTGAATGCGGAGATGTGGGACACATAGCCAAACAGTGCCCATACATGTACCGAAGAAGAGATGTGGGCCGGGGCGAACCAATGGAGATCAACGCCCAACAAATACGAAGAAGCCACCGAAGGTTGAGTAGATCTTCATATGAATCTACTGAAGCATCAGGAGCATCAGAGACCGAAGAAGAAGTCGAGAAGCCACGGAACCGAGGTAGTCAAGGGGACAAGATGGAAACAAGAGGATGGAAGCGAGGGAACGGAGGAGAATGGAGGCGAGGGACTGGAGAGAGGAAGATGCGAGACATCTGAAGGGGTTGTCAGCGGAGGGGCGACCGTACACTGCTGAATTATAAACTGAAAGAGAAGAGCGGCGGTCTGCCTATAATAGAGATAGCAGGAGTGAGGTGTCTAGTAGGCACCGGCAGTTCCAACACCATCTTGTGCCGAGAAGCCCTAGAAAAAATGTGTAGTGGAGAGAGGACACACCAGATCCAAAAATGTCAAAGTAAATTAATCACCCTGGATGGCCCTTGTGTGGTAGAGGGGGAGGTAGAGATAGGCTTGACCCGGTGGGGATTTAGTAGAGAGAAATTGATGGTGCATATCGTAGGGAGTATGCCGAGGGAATACAAAGTGATTGTGGGATGTGACCTGCTAGGGAAGATGGGTGCTTGGGTCAAGAATAGCAAGGGGCAGTGGAGAATTAAGTTGAGGGATAAAATGTACAAATGTCAGCGACAGAGAAAATCCGAGGGGGCACGGTTTGGAGCAATTAATCAGGCTGAGGACTGGAGACAGAGGCTTAAGAGGGAATATAAAGATATTTTTTTTAAAGAAGGAGACATGCTTGGGGCAACCGTGAAGACAGTTCATGCGATCATACTTAAAGAAGATAAGGTTACATATGTGAAAGAGAGGAGATACCCACAGGCGCTATGCCACCACATTCGGGAAGAGCTCAAAAGTTTAAAACACCAGGGGATTATTATTGATAGTACATCCCCATACAATAGTCCATTGTGGGCGGTTAAAAATAAGAGTGCTCCAGGTGATACTACTGAAAAATACAGAGTGGTGATAGATTTCAGGAAGCTGAACGAGTATACCATAGGCGAAGGAAGGAGTTCCTCCAGGGAAGGAGTTCGCAGATAAAGTCACAGCAATACAGAAGATGGAAGTCCTTAGGGATGTAAAGGGAGTTCGGAGGTTGCTGGGAACTTTAAATTATTATCGGAGATTTGAGCCAGAAATGGCTGAGTACCTTGTCCCACTCAACAATCTTTTGAAGAAAGGCAGAAAGGTAATCATCACTCCGATTGTGGAAGACAATATCAGGCGGTGCATGGAGAAGCTGCAGCAGGAGCCA
>NW_027110578.1:903465-904220 GCF_000696795.3 Halyomorpha halys
GCGGAAGAATCGAAAAGGAAAAAACCAAGAGGGTGGCGTAGGAAAGTCTAAAGGTCACAGAGATATCAAAATTGGGACGATCGTATATAGAAAGTTGGGTTCTAACAGGAGTAAGGAGATACAGCGATACGAGGGCCCATTCAAGGTGATTCTCCCATTAGGGAGAATGATGTAGTTACGATAGAGAGTATCCGAGAACCTAAAAAGAGGCGAACTGTCTATGTCGAACAATTAAAACTTCCGGCAATGTTAATATAGAGACTGGACTGTTCTCATATCACCTCCATTTGAAATGTAGTTATTTATTTAATTTTTTAATGTTGTGTTTTAGTTTATTTGTGACTTTTGTATTTTTTTTTATTTTACGTTGTACATTTTATTGTACCAGAAATCTTTTTCTTTATTGTTAAGTTTAATTTATGTATATAGTGTTTACTTTTGATCAACTAGTGAGTTTTTGTAAATTGGTATAGGAATTTTTTTTATTGTAAATAATTTTCCATATTTTTTCTAAATATGTTATATTCTACAGTATAAGTTTACGAGGATTGTTCATAAACTGGCGGGGGGGAGTTACAGTCAGCTGGTACTTCGATGTCAGCTGACTAAGCAGATCAGGTGCTCAGGTGTATACATAAAGATGTGCTGAACCCAATAAAGCCAATATGTTACTGCAGTTCACACGTGTTACATCTTATTCCTTCTTCTCTATTTTGACATTTGGCTTTCGTCGATACTTAACTTATATATATATA
>NW_027110578.1:904270-933764 GCF_000696795.3 Halyomorpha halys
AGTTACAGTCAGCTGGTACTTCGATGTCAGCTGACTGAGCAGATCAGCTGATCATGTGTATATATAAAGATGTGCTGAACCCAATAAAGGATAGTATGTTACAGCAGTTCAAACGTGTTACATCTTATTTCTTCTTCTCTTTTTTGACATTTGACTTTCGCCGATACTTAACTTATATATATATATATATACCAAAAATAAAGCTATAGTAAAAAAGAAATAAATTATAATTAAGTCTGTATGGAAGGACTTAATAGAAGTACAGTTATTGGAGCAGAAGGAACGGCTGAAGCAGATGGCTTACGACCATACCACTAGACCCAATTATTAAGTTATAATACTCATTCGAAGCTGAATGTAATGTTCTTAGTTTGTTTTACTATAATGTTTTCGCAAGGAGCCTCGGTTAAGGATCTGAGAAAACACAATAGAAACAAAAATAGCTAAACTTTCGTAATTCGTTACTTCTTAAAACAAATACTGAGTAACAGTCCAGGAACCACCAGAAAGGTAAGTGTGAACTCATATATAGTACTATATACATTTTTTGGCGAAATTTAAAAAATAATGTCGTTTTTTTAATTTACGATTTACTCCGTGATCGATGGTATGTTCATAGCATCGTATATCGACACTGTGTTTAATACTCTTTAATTTGTAACAAGGAAGGACCATTTATAAGTCACAGGCCAAAAAGAGAATACTGATTCGTTACATTATCAAATTAATTAGTTAATCAAAGTTTTAGGACCATCGGAAATGTAGAGCCTATTTTTAAAAATTATATGCAGATGTATGGATTATAGGATGTACTAATACTTTTCTACTCCAAGTATCTATACCGTATTCATTAAACTTTCATCGTTTATTCCTCAAATATTTTTTTTCTCTTAAAACTAGTAACCTTCCACATCCTTGCTAAGTACAAAATACATATTAGACACACTTTCAAATTATTATTTTTTTTTATTAATGTAAAAATCTACTGAAATGATTTTTTACATAAAATTTTTGACACTGCCACATTTTCAATAGACTTCTATAAACAATCACCGAGATAAGAACATTACACTTTGAAGGTTTCTAAAAAAAAAAAAATAACAAATTAATTTAGTATACTTATAAGATTAATAATTTGCACAATAATAGTGTTATTTCTAATGACAAGATACGTAAATATAATGCGTATAATTTTTTTTCTATATCGCTACTTTTTTTTAATAGTAGCATATACGACAAAAAAAGTTGTTTTTAATTTAGTGTTTAGCGCATTCTGCAGATATCAGATGTCCCAATATTGAAGTAAAGCAAGGTTTATGATGTACATGTATTTGTTTTTATAAAATGTTAAGTTGATTTATACACTGGTATATTTGATTTCTCGTGAATATTTAAAAGGGAAGCCTAACTCTTCATTAATAACTAGACAGATAATGGAGACAATCAGGGAATTTAGGACAGTGACCAATAACACTTTTTGTAGGCATTGATTTTTGTATCGTAATTCTCTTCTTTCCCTCCTCGTAACTGTGACAGGTCAGCCGTAGCATATGTCTTATTGATCTCTCTTAACGACCTTGCAGTCTATGATGGAAGCGTGGATAGGCGTTTGGTGAGTGATGATAGAGTTTTTTTTAATTTACGTATCAAAGAACTTCGCTTATTAATCTTAATAATTTGGATTGAAAAGATCATTGCTTCCTTAATACCAAATGTAAATAAGTGTATGTGTACAAAATGTGCATATATTTAGGCAGAAAAAAAATGTATATCCTCAGAACAACAAAGTTCCATTCGCATTTTGCGTTTTAAATGTCAGGTAACAAATTAAGTTTCATGTCTATCAGTTGTCAAATTTGTGTTCGGGTATAATCGATCGAACCGCTCAACCCACTTTCATGGAATGGATAATATCCCCTCTCCGGATGACTCCGTTGTTTCTTATTGCATGTGTGGACCTGAAGTACCTGTTAATAAATAAGTTATTTTCAAACATAATATTCTCATCGGTTCCTGGTTTCCTCATTTTTCCACTTCCTCCGTTCCCTTTGAGTATACCCCTTCCTTGTTAACTAGCATCATTTATAAATGAAAATGAAAGATCAACAATGCTAAGATGTTCTTCTGATCTTGGTCTCAGATATAGCTGACCTGAGAATTCAAGCATTCGCGCTTTGATTTGTATCACCGTCCGACAATTGGCGTCCTTCCTCGCCGGCCAGTACCATAAATCATCCATATTTGTGGGTTATAATAAATTCTTAAATTGATTTATTTATTTTCAAGTCAAAGGGTGTATTTTGAACACGCGTGCATCTAAGAATTTTTATATTTGACCCTAATCTTGGAGATCAGCGTGAAAATGGTCTAGTGTTTATTTCATCCAATTTCATGCACGATGGCTAAAAATATTTTCCTTGGCCACCACATTTCAAACACTGTCATTACAGCAAAGACATATAAGAAATTTTCACCAGCTTAGAGTTAATAGAAGTACTGGGAGCATTGTCCACATGAAAATATATTTCGGTAAAAAAAGTACATTTTTCATGATCCATTGCTTAGAAAAATATATTCAAAACCTTTCGTTTAGATCGCAAGAGAATCGCGTGCTATTTCTGCAAAAGAACAGCTGGAGTACCTGTCGTTTTAATTTAAAAAAGTAATAAATAATAATACAATATCTGATCAGGCATGAAGCCAACTCATTCTGAAAGACTAAAGAGAGAGTTTTATATCACAATCAAAGATTTTGAATACTACATTGAAAAACAGGAAAAGTTGTTTGTCGAGAGAACAGGCCAGGTCTTTCGAAAAGAACGTTTTCACTTATAAAGGCCACAAATTCTGTTTCTCTTGCTCAAACACTAGTACGAGCGTTCTCACGAGAAAACATAAATATTATTTAAATAAGATAAAAGGTCTGAAGCTCCTGGTCTTCGTCGTCGATTACGACTGTCTTTACGATCAGATTTTCAATCAGCCAACTGACAATAGGGCAAGACGGCAAAAGGATAATTGGAATCTGTCTGCGTTCTAACATGGTAGAACGTTGGAGTTTTTTTTTTTTTGCTAAATCAATTTATAAAATTTTAGTATCTGTTAAAAGTTCGTATAAATAAAAATATGATTCTTAATGAGGTAAGAGAATAAAAGAAAAAAAAATAGAATATCTAATGACATTTATATCGTTAAAACCTGGCAAGAATAATGTACAGTTGGCATTATGTTTTATTTAGCACTAAATAGGTTGTTTGTGTTTCTTTCAAAATTATAAAGGTGTTAACAATTTAAGTTCATTTCAGAAACACAAGATGTTCCGGAAAAAATAAAAGTAGTTTTTTCTCCAATGATTCTAAAAGTTTTCTAGGAGGCTGAATCTGAATTTCAAGTTTCCTATCCCGCTACCGCCGGTTTCACAACGAAAAAAATGGTATCACTTTTTTTTCAGTTTTCCGTTATAACAAACAATAAGCATTTTATGAGGATGTGCATATTATACTAAGTTAAAGCTATCGGAATTTCCTACAAATTGTGTATATTTACATTTAATTTTATTATCTGTTCTTACTCAATACAATAAGAATTCATAATTAATTCATGAAGTACAGCTGTATTTAGGCGGTGGTTAAGTATTTATTTTCAAAATATCAACCAATAGGAAATTTTGACAAGAACGACTTAATAACCCATGGATGCGGGCACATATGGAAAACGAAGTTAGCAAAAACTCAAATTAAACAGCTCAATGTAGAGCTAATATTTTTTTTTCTAACTATTCATATCAGGAGACTCAACTGGCAATGCTAATGGAAGCAATTATTTCAAACTATGTTGGACAATTACATCTTTATCCCCTTTTATGAAGTTCAGCTTTGATAAGGAGTGCTCATATGTTAATCTAAAACAAGCTTGTTTCAAAGCTAAATTGAGTAACAAAATGAACCTTCATTTTTACATACTTAAAAAACTCCAGATGATTCAGTGATTCATCTTTAATAGTAATCTTTGCCTATTTGGGTGTATTCCTTCTTTTGTCAGTCAATTAATTCTCATCTAATTTTATAAGGGAACTATTGTAGTCTTGAGGATTTTATTGCAATGGGATTGTTAAAGATATCACAAAAGCACATTTTTGTCTCAAAGTAAGTAAGCTAATCTTGTCTTGAATAATTCAATTAAAGATGAAACTTTAATTTTATATTTTTCTTAGTCAGGGCCCACCTGTTCTAGTATGCTAGAGAATGAGGGAGTAGCTTTTAGAAAATTCTGTCATACAAAGGACAAGCTTTTTTAAAGTGAGATGTAAAAATTCATTTTTTACTGTATACATGTTGCTATGTGGCAAACTGTGAATATATTAATTGTTGAGCTGGAACCCTTTGCAATGGTTTTATGACAGTCAGTGCAGTTGCCATCAAGCTTTGTGTTGTGTTCTTTGCACTCACTACAGTAAGAACGTTTTATGTTATTTAACCATAACTAATAAAACAGTAAAAACATTTTATTTGTGTTCACCACCTTCAGTATTTTTGAAAGATTTGATTTACCTTCCAGTTGATTATTTAAGAGGCATAAATGCAGTAATGTCAAAAAGGAAAGCGAGATCAAAGAGATATTTATTGTTTTCAAAAAGTGAAAAAATACCAATAAGTTCTTAATTTTCAATTAAATAGATTGAGAAATCGCTGTGGTTTCTAAAAACTCCTCTCAAGAGAGTCACTATAATTCTCTCTCCAAGTCCCTCAACATCTTTTTCAAACAATGAAAGCAAGATGCTTTAGGACAGAAAACAGTCCCCCTTCCTTGTCCCAAAGTAGTGTTGTTTTTTTTTTAATAACCTATTCCTCTGGAGTGCTGGTCACACTAAAAGGGATCACAGACCTCTTCTGACAAACATGCTGCATGTTGTCCATCTCTGCCCTAATCCATTATAATGTACAACCTTAGGGGCCCTATATGTACATCAGGACCAGGAACCCATTATTGTATGTTGATAGTTCAATTAGGAGCCCTTTATTATATGTTGATAGTTTGTGAGATAAAACTGAGGAAAATGGAGGTTAAAATTAAGACATTTCAGTAGACAAAATATTTTTCAAGAACTAAACACAGCAGATGCATTAATTAGTAAATATATTAATTAACACTTTCTAGTATAAAACATAATAAATGAAGGAGGTATCACATTGTATCTCAAATGTTCATATATGTCAGGGTTGGTTGTCACGAGGTGCAGCTGGCTCTTTAACACCCAGTAACTCCTTTGAAGAAGAATTTAAAAGTAACTTAACTTACTGCTTTTTCCCATCAAGCTTATCCTAATACCCTTTCATACTTCTTTTTTTTTTCAACATCTTAGCTGTTTTTTGAAATTTATTGCACAAAAACAGGTTTCCTTTAGCAGTGGTAGGCAGCGTTCTATTAGACCAACAGAGGGAAATATAGATCCTCTGTAATTCTGTCAGTTACCACTTGGCCCTGGATCCAACGCACTTTTTGTTTGAACAAGCCTATAGAATAGAACAATAAATTATGTCAATAAAGATTTATATATAATGAGGTCCAAGTAAGATATATCGCAAACTGCTAATATTTTTGCTATTTCTCTACAGATAAACAGAGCTGTATCTTAGATATTTTTCGAAATATTAGGTGTACGGGATTACTAATTTACAAATTCCAAACAGCTGATGCATTTAGAAGTCACTAGTCAACCAACCATTAATTAATAAATATTAAAACTAAGAATGAAACCACTAGTGAAGACAGAAATTTATACTTCTAATAATTTTTTAGCAGAAAAATACTTATAGAACTGAATGGTTGTAATAAATATTTTAATATTCTAAATAATATTAAGTTGCAAAGATTACTTCATCCTAGGTGTAACTAGGACCTAAAAAAAAGTTCAGGTATAAGAAAAATTTGTTATATCAATTGAGGCACTAACAGGGGAAAGACAGTAAGATTAAACAAAAATTCATATCAAGCCATAACTCAAGAAGTTGCCATTTTGTTAAGTTTTGCTGGTTTTTCCAACCGCACCCTGAATTTTTGCTATTTTTCCACAAATAAGTGAAAATTTTATGTTTTATGACTTCTTACTGTCCTTTCCATGCCAGTTCATAAGTTATTTTCACTTTTTTAAACAGGAAAGACAACAAATATCACAGGAAAAACCATTGTTTATATTTAGGAGTCAATTGAATTACCACTAAAATGTCCCTTTATTTTAATGGCTATTATTTGTAGAGTGTACACAATTCGATACGGCCTCTTTCTCTAGACATAAGAGAAAATGGCAGCAACTGCAGCTCAATTGTGGAAAAATGTCTTATTAGTGCGCTCATTCAGTAATAGTGGATGAATATTTTGGTTACATAATTCATGGTAAAGAATCAGCAGGTACAGGATTAAAAGGATGCTTTTAACCTCATCTGAGAGTTCATGCACAGGAGAAAAATCTGAAGAAAGTTCCATAACATCAAATTCTAAAAATGTAACAAAAGCTAAACTGAGCTTTACTTGGTTTATTTTAAACTTGCAAATAATTTATCAATTCACTGTGGCAAAATCAAACAATATTCTTCCCATCCAATTTCATAGCAATACCAAGCCCAAAGAAACAATGATTCTCAAATGGAAAACTTAAATAAAAATACACAATATGAAGATATCAGATCATGTAATTTAAAAATCTATTTTCATATACAAAAAGTGTCAATTAAATAAATATAATATATTTGAAGTCAAACTATACTTGAAGTCAATCCATCTAAAATATTTGAAATTAGAACACACATTATTATAGACTGTTCTTTAAAACTAGAGCTTAAAATAAAATAGAATAACTATGTATAACTAAGATATAATAGAAATAGCTAATAACTACCATATGAAAAAATATAGGAAAGGGATTCGTGCAATATGAAACTTCAGTCAAAAGCAATCAATACATCTAACAATAGAATTACAAACCTTTAAGGTATCCATAACAAAGAGGGCATAAATAAACACCACAATTTTAATTTATTCATTTTAATTGCATAATTGAGATTTCAAAATACCTATAATTCTATAAAAGTTAGCAAGTTAACTGTGTTCAGTTAAATAAAAACACAGAATGATCTGCAATAATGAAATTTTTTGAAGATGATTTACAAAAACGACAAAATATGAACATTTCTTTTTAATAACTATATTGTAGACATAATATAAAAAAATTAAACTCAGTCACATGTTCTCATAATACAATGCTGTGTGGTTTAAAATGAACGTAATGAGAAGGCAAAAATAAAATTTACAAAGAATTATAACCATAGGTATACATATATATATTAAAAAACTATTTTAAAATATACATTAATTATATATATATATTATGAACAAGTCAATTGCCACCCAGTCCAAATTTCTATTGAACCGCTTTCAAGAAAAACAAATCGATGCAGAAATGACGAAGACAAATAGCATGTACAGTGTATTTTTCAATTATTTATTATTTTTTCATTATTTTTGAATTTTTCTTTCTACACAGCACGTCTGTGAAGGATAATTTTATTTGAACATGAAACTTATAATGTTTAATTGATAATACACATATACATGAAAATTAATCAGTGGTCTTCTTACTTCTCTTCGCACCATTCGTTTTCTTTGCGTACTTGTTCTTCTTCAGCAGCAGAGAAATCATTTTTGATATTAAATGTCTTGCGAATTTCTTCGGGAGTTTTTCCTTTGATCATGTTAGCCACTGTTTTGCATGTAACGTCAAGTAAGCCTTTGATATCAAGATAATTGGCAGCCTTAAAATAAAAAAAAAAATAAAAAAATGAAAAATAATAAGAATATTTGAACTGAGTTTACTCATAACTAGAGACTAGACTTGCAATAAAAAACCTAAAAAGTCTAGAAAGAAAGTCAAATAGAAGAATGAAGAGCTGGAGAAATAGTAATTCAAGTAAAAAACTATTACACTAAGCGTTCTCTATAACAAACTTAATCTAGAGAGATGTTTTCCAAGTTACCCGAAACCACTGGTTAATACTTTTCCAAGAACATTTATCACTTGCATCCTTCTAAACTTGTTAATTTTAAACTATAAATTAAATCAGGAAAAAATAATAAAATAAATAAATATGGTTTTGTTTATTTATGTTGTTCTTTGCTGACCGCACCCCCCCCCCCCCGACAAACTTCTCCAAGAAATAATTACCTTACAAACAATATCTTCAAAAACACTTTTATATGTTTTTATATTCAGTTTAGTTTTTAAATATAGACTATTTATATTCCATTATATATTTGCTGCCCCGGAAGTAAAATGACACAACCGTCAAACTTTTGTGGAATTAACTTTATTTTATTAATAGGCTCAAAAATGCATTCATTATATGTCAGTAAATCAACATAATTGTTCTTACAAAATTCCTTGTATGTTAATGTACAGTTATGTCGACTTACAAACATCTAATAAACACATTTTTGAGCTCCTCAACACAAGTTTAATGGTTGCGTCATTACACTCCCGAAGCACCGATATGATCATGAACTAAAACATAATATGAAACTAACGAACAGTCAAGAATTTAAAATATTTTTAAATTATTATGAGTTCAAATTGTTTCAAAATATTTATAGGATCTTTTTGAATACTTTGGGCCTATGGCAATCAAACTCTAAACTTGTTTTGGCCATTCATACTATATAGCTACAAATATGGAGTAGATAAACAGATAGAGAAGTAACCCTTCTGCCCTATTCCCTTCTGAACACCATGCTCCTACTCTCTCAGCCTCTGGAGTTAGTTTCACTTTATTTTTTTTCTTAAATTAGTATTCTTATAACATAATATTCACCTATGTACAACCTTAGAAACAAAATGATTTTTAAAAATAAATTATATATTGATTTTTATTCAAAATAATAGTTAAATACATTGCATGTTCTTTAGCAATGGCTATAGCTATGGATACAAGGCCTCCTGAACAGAGACTGAAAATGACTACGATATTTTTATTTCAAAAGAGTTTCAATGACAAATTAATTTTTATTTTCGTAAAGCTAGAATTTTATTGGGATTTTTATTTTTTAAATTTTTTCTAAATAGTTTGTTTTCATAATTTTTACCTGTCAACATTTAAAATATAAATGTTATGACTTTTTTTACATATTTCTTTTAAAAAAGTAATAATACAAAAATTAAATACTTTATAACAAACAATCTTTATTTCAAGTAAAATAAAATGTCGTAAAGATAGAAAATAAATAACGTTTTTCATTTACGGCTGACAGACTGAATTATTATTGAAATAATTTTTAAAAAAGACATGAATAAAAATAAAATTTCAAATGAAGTATTTTTTGTTCATACTGTGAATTAAAATTTAATTACTTATGAATGACTTTCGGCGATAAAAATACCCATTATTAAATTTTTACAAGTTGAAAACTTCATCACAAATCTAAAACTAGCTTCTTGAAATTTTCTTTACAAAAATAAATTCGAAAGCCCAACTTTATGCACATCAAACTTATTATCATTCAGGAACATTTATTAATAAAATATTCATTAATATGATTAAATAATAGAAAGTAATGATTAAGAACAAAAAATACAGTTCTCATTATAAGTAGAGTATGTTATCTTACAAGAATCAACTCAAAAAGAGTTCCTTGATCAACTTTTAGGAAATCAGCATCCCAAGAAGAGATGTCATCAGTCCTCTTTTCCTTATTTTCATCATCTTCTGGTGGAGGAGGATCATCCTTGTGGTACGTAGCCCATTGAATCACTTTCTTCAAAATGGCAGAATTAACATTTGGTAATGGTACAACTTCTTCTTCGTCTTCATCCATGCCTGAAACAGAACCAAATGTAAAAGGAAAAGAACAAATGTCCTAACATCATGTAGGTAAGTAAATTAATCAAAAATGAAACTTGAGAAATGTTAAAAAAATACAAAGACTTAGATAAACAGAAAATAAAAATTAAATAAAGAATACCTAAATAAAAATAATTGAATACTATCATGCATTATAACCAATTAAAAACAAGAAGATCACACTTACAGAACATGCTAATAATTAATAAATGATCCTTTTGCGGGGTTAATAGACAGGGGAAATGTATGCATAGGGTTAATATACATGGGAAATCAATGCAACTTGATGTAAAGATATACATTATATTAAGAATAAATATATTTCATTTTGGGATATTAACTAATACAAAAAGTAAAAATAATATATTTCCAAGATTGACAAAACAAAAATAAGGGCATATAAAAATAATAAGGGAAAACGAATCAAACAAGAAGTTTTTAGGAATAACAATAATGGCTTAAAATTTCATACCTAAATCTTCCAACATAGTCTTAATGGTCACTGAACATTTTGCAATTTCCACATCCACTTCAAAGATCTCTCCATCAGAGCTCTGTAACTTGATGTTAGGCATCTAAAATTAAACAAAAAGTTTCTTATTACTGTCTTTAGTTTAAACAGTGTTATATAAAATAGCTTGAAGAAATTCTCTGACATTTCAATAACTTTCCTTAACAATTTTCAAATCTATAATCCTTGTTACCTCATTAAGGATTTGATTACTAATAATGATTATCTGTTATTCACCACCATTTTACTAGTTAAACTCACTTATCAATTCCTCATACAGGTAAACTTTATATTCTCATAAGGACTTACTTGAGATATAAGCCATCCTGAAGTGACCCATGACTTACAAAGGTTCATATAGCTTATTGAAAATAATAGAATAAAGGGGTATAATTTCAGTGAAAAACAAAAACAGGAAGTAATAATTGTGAAAAATATTTCAAAAAATAAGCAGTAGACAATTGAAATCAGTCAAACACTCCTCTTAGATATAATTAAAAACTGCAAAAAATTACTATTTCAATTACATTTGTTTTATGAACTTATTACTTGGCTTAGATTGTGCGTATCACCAATAAAAATTTCATGTAAAAATAGCAGTAACTATTCGCAGGAATCATGAGTATGTAAAAACATCTTTTAAAAATGCCAGTCTCGAAAAAACAACTGAATGGGCCCAAAAAAGTCCTTTAGCAATTTTATTTAAGTTCTATTAATTCACGAGGATTTGCTAGACAACTCTATTATCCCAATATACAGCGTAACCAGTACAACAGGGATTTCAATGGACCTATGATTTTTATCACTAAAGGCTTTTCATGTATCCAGTTTTTCAAATAGGCAGGTTTAAAATCACAGTTGTCTTATTTTTCGAGGGTACTTCAAAATGTACTGTATTTCATTCATAGAAGAGAAAATGTCAATAATAAATTCATATTTTATGTGTATGTACTTTTATTTTTGTAAACAATGTAAAACCTCTGGCTCAAAAAAATCAGTTATATTGGTTTGTATTAGAGTGCTACAAGGCTTTAAGGTACACATTTGATCAAATATACCAAGATTATCAATATTTGGCCAAACACTATCCACTATTATAATCCACCAATAGCTTTAATTTGTCAGCAGCTCTTAATGCATTATACTTTTGTTTTGACATTTTGTGCACTTTTATTCACTTCTTTCATGTACAAAATCATAGATAGCATACAAAAACAAAGCATTATTGGAAGAAATTCAAAGGTTTGAAAACAAACATATTGCAACCTGCCAAACCTGATAAATTGCCTTATAATTACAGGCTATTGAGCCACAGTCTCAATATATAGAGGTAAACATAGAAAAAATCTAAGAAATCGAAACCCAACTGCAAAGGTTTAAAATTCTAAATAATATACGTATTTCAATATATAAATGTCGGCACCTAAATGTAATTGTCTATATGGGTTCCTCACATATTCAAGACCCACTTTACCAGGTTGGACTGTAGATGAAATCATATATTTAATACATCAAAATTGCATTAAATAAAGTAATAGAAGAATGTAAGAATGGAACTAGTATAAATTTATCGAATTCCATCCATCACTTTTATTGACTTAACGTGCTAACGTATTTTTCTCAACATGATTATATTTCAAAACACCTTGTTCCATTTTGATTTTATCATTGAACAACAAATCATCAACAATGAAATGGTAATTATGCATCAAATAGAAATGGTGAGGAACTATATTATTGTATTGCAGTCTTATTCTCTAATTTTTTTTTTTACTTCTTAT
Organism: Halyomorpha halys; assembly: GCF_000696795.3. Classification (NCBI taxonomy): domain Eukaryota; kingdom Metazoa; phylum Arthropoda; class Insecta; order Hemiptera; family Pentatomidae; genus Halyomorpha; species Halyomorpha halys. The sequence goes on from NW_027110578.1 coordinate 916,450, forward strand.
TATTATTGTTTTAATTTTCTGAGTGTGGCAGTTTTCTTATTGGTTTCCTCAACTTATCCAGAATTATAAAATTCCCTGACGTTTACTGGTTGCTAAACACCCTGTTTATGAGGAATAATGAATATTAAATATAAAAGGAAGAATATAAAATTCAATAAATGTAAAGCGATTCAATTGATATCCTCATCTTAACTTTTTTAAACAAGTTTAGCAGAAGCCATATAACTAACTCATTGCATTTTACTCCATTATCTAATTATCTATGGTTGCTAGAGATCCATAACAAGCAGTTATGCTAGCAAAAATAATTGAATTTTTTCTGCATCTAAAAATATAAAACACGTGCGTTATCATCACAATGTTTTTGTTTAATATCCTGTATTGTTTGGGACAGGTTAATTATTTTAATGGGGATGTAAAAAAAAAAAAAAAATTGAGACCTTAATTACATATAGTTGGTTATTTTAAACTTAAGAAAATTGAACCTTGATTAGGAGATGTATACAACAATGAACAAAGAAATTTGAATTAGTCAATTGAGCTTCAAAAACTCAAGTTTTTTCGGTTTACCCCTGAGATTTAAGTTACCACAAGTTGACTATAGTCAACTACTACTACTTTTAGTTTCTTTTCGACATTCATTTCCAAACATAGCTAATCCTCTAAGATATATTAGTAGTTGGAAAATAAAAAGGATCAATGTAATGAAACCTATATGTATCTTGCTCTTATCAATCAAGTCCTAGTCAATGGAAGCCAAACAGACTAATATTGTATTTGAATCATTAATAATAGAAGTGACCAACTTACGAATCTTAACTAGTAAGAAAATTAAGAATAGGTTATGTTTATCTGGTGTAGGCTAGAAATTTTGAACAACATTGATGAAAAAGAAGCCATTCCAGAAGGAGAAGCAATTTTGATTAATAAATAAATATTACTGAAGTGTTGCTGGTCAAAAGTAGGCAATTTAAACAATTGCAAAAGCAGAATAACAGAGTTATTGACAAATGATGATTTTAAGAACAATGGCTACGTTGCTAAAAACTAAAATGTTAACTGAGGCAAGCAACGTTCCCATTGTTCTTAAAATCATCATTTGTCAATAACTCTGATATTCTGTTTTTGCAATTGTTTAAAATGCCTACTTTTGATTAGCATTACTTCAGTAATAGATATTTATTAATCAAAATTGCTTCTCCTTCTGGAATGGCTTCCTTTTCATTAATGTTGTTCAAAATTTCTAGCCTATATAAATCTCTATCTCTATCTAAATCTCTAGTTAGTATATAACTGGTATAAAAACAATACAAATGTATGATTTTCAGTAATCACATCGAACAGTATCATCTTTATCCCACAGGGCCATTGGGTCCGGCCCCACAATCCATAGAGCCCTCTAACTCATGTGATCAATAAATTAAAATAAATCAAGAATGAACATAGAAGCAGGAATGATCTAACATAAACTGAGCACTTAATCAGTGATGTCGATAGAAAGTAATTTGTTTTAAAAAATACTGTCAAGAAGTAATTCATAATTTTGCTCATTAAAAATCTAAAGTACCTCTTGCAAATTTTTTTGTGTTAATGTTCGTATTTATTTATTTCTGTTAATAAACTTCAGCTATACAGAAAATATTTTATCTTCAAGTGCCAGGACCACTACTTATTTAAAGACTGTTTTAACATCAAATATAACATAAGGTTTGTAGTTACATTAAATCAAATTCCTGAAAATAACATTAACTTCAACTTCATTAACAGCTTCTACATTTTAATTTGCTAGCTAAAGGCATAAAAATAAAGCAATAATATTGATTGAAAAGTGTAATTAGAACAAAAAGTAACAAATTATGTTCTGTGATCGTAAATAACATATGCATTTTTTTAAAACAGCAAATTAGAGTAATTTGAAAAATAAATCCAGATCCAAGTCATTAAGGAGAGTTACTATACAAAACCAAGTAAATTTATATACAAGTAAATTAATACATTATAGTATTAATTAGTGATTAGAAGAAATGTATACTAACATGAAGAAACAACATCAATAAATTCACCTTAAACTTGTGAGCAGGATAAATAGAATTGAACTTAAAACTAAAAATATAACTCTGTGACCTTTGAAGCTATGCTTGCAACTCTACTGGAATGAAAGTACCTCTGGAATAATCTAAGAATAGATTGCATACAGAGAACTGCATTAAAAATAAGTATATCTTTTAGAAGTATGCATGGATAAACAAGAACTACAAAAAAAAATTCAAATAAAGAGTAAGGGTTTTGTTTTAGTAGTACAAATAACAACTAAATAAAAATGGTGTCAAAAATATACTACATCCCTCATCCAGAAATAAAAACCGGATGAACAATAATGAAAACATCTTAATAAAGTAACAATACTTTAAAAGGGTGGAGTACTTAACAATGATCAATACTTAAGAATAAAAAATTCATTCAAATAAAGAAAAAGTAATAATTTTGCTGCCTACTTATAAAATGTTCAATATAAAATCAATCACAAGGTAATGAAACAATTACTAAGCTGTTAACAAATAACTACTATGAAATCATAGTACAAACATTTATCACTAGTATAACTTTACATTAATCAGTCTAGCTTCGATAGGCTTTGTAAAATTCACATACTTGTGTCTTTCTGGACAAAGAAGACAATTTTAAAGAAAGTTGAGGAATCACCAAATGGTAGTGTACCTTTCTTTATAAATACTGAAACTAAGGATTTATAAATTGAAAATTACTTCGTGTGTTAGTTAAAAGTTAAATGAAATAATTAAGACTTTGTGTAAGACACTGAACAGCTTAAGATAAAAACTTGTTTTGTCACAACCTGCAATAAAAGGTCATCAAAACCGGGTGCCTCAGTGTTCTATTGGAGATAACATTAAACTTAAATTAAATAAAAAAGAACAATTAATGATTATTCAATATCAAAGAAGATAAAAAATAACATAACATACCTTTTATACTTAAATGAGTCGAACCAAATAGCAAAATGGCGTGACCTAACGCCAAGAGTAGAGTTGATCAAGTGGACGAGTCTAGGAACTAACGAACGAACGAAGGATCACCACTGCCTATATAATTTCTGAAACTTAATACAGATTTGACTATTGACTTATATTCAAATTTTCATTTTTAAATAAATTTTCGCATTCAAAAGTTAAATCATCTGTAATCTGGAATTTTACAGCATTTGTTGTTCAGTCTAATTGTAGCTGGATATTTTGTTTCGAAAATACAATTAAGAATATTGAGACACCCTGCAAAGTTTAGATCCCATAATTCAGTTTAAAAATTGGATGTGTTTTTTGTGCCAAGAAAATTAGCGATATTATACCTGCATTGATAACATATATAATGTGGTTAAGTTAGTAAAAAATTACTATTACTTCTGAATATATTTACCTACCACTACTAGGCAAGGAAAGTGTCGTAATCGGATCAAATTTATGCAAGATCTGCAGTTTACAAAGGATCTATGGGTTTCACAGCTCCCTGAGTTAAAAAAAAACAAAAACATTTCTCCTTATTTGTCTGTCTTTGTGTTTGTGCCATGATGACTTATCCGACAGGTGGACCGATTTTTGATTTGATTGATTTTTTTTTAATGATGTATTAGTTGTTGACTCAATATGGTCGGGAGGAGGCGGGGAGGTTAGTGCTGTATTTGTGCCGACGTTTCGGTAGAAGTAACAGGTCTTCATCAAGGCTTAAAACAGAATGTATAACGATAAATTAAGAAAATAAAAATAATAAATAGTACATGAATGGAATATGGTCCCGGTGCGGTCAAAAATTTATTTACTTTATTTTTGACTTTATACTTTATTTACTTTATTTTTGACTGCCAATAAATAGTACATGTATTATTATAGTATTATTTATTATATTCTTAATTTGTTGTTATGGTGTGTTTTATTTAATTACAATATGATTGTTATCATATTCTGTTTTTAGCAGGAAGGCCTTAAATTTAGGCCAAAATGTCGTTACAAATGAACTAGGTTTCACTTATTTTTACCATTTTATATTTACTTTTTATTTTTGGAGGTTACCTATCTCTGATGCTCATGTATTAAATTGGGCACCCTGTGCACAATTTCCGAAAAACCTTTTATCTGTAGACTGTAACACCAAAAACAGTTTTAATCATGAAACTTGTCTTAAGTCTCTCTCATTAGGTTGCAAGAGTATCATATGAACTCTGATGAGGATCCTTATCTGAGTTCATTTGACAATGGAGGAAAATATGAACTCTCCTTACTTTAAAAAGTTTTATAGTATACTTTTTTGACATTTTACATAACAATGTTTACCATTAGAATTTCATTTTGGACTAGCTGGGGAGATATCCCATTGTAACAAAATAATTTAGGTTAAAAGGCAACATTTGAAAATGTGCCTGAAGATGGTGCGATGGCCTCAAAATGTTTTGACTTATGATTGATTTTTGAAATAAGAATAATTAAATAAGGAAGATTATTCTCATTGCACATCACTAATTAGCATTGAAAATCTTCCAGTCATGGGAACCTAAATTATAATCTTAGTTTTTATTCTAAAATGGGGTTTTAAGTATAACATGTTGGTTCTAAAATAGATTTTTACTTCAAGCTGGTGTTTATAATCATTATTATCAGGAACTACCAGTATTCATTATAGAAACGAATTTTGAGATATTGCTTCTAGGACTAAGAGAAATAATTATAATTACTATTTTGTAATCATTAGTGTTCATATGTATACATTGTAGCTCATTATAATTAAAACACATATTTATGATTTTTATAGTCATAGAAGATGAGCGATTATTTGAAATATGTTTAAAATAGCTGAAAGGTTGGTGAGCAGTATTTTTTTATAGCCTCTGATAATGACAATTATAAACATCCAGCTTCTAAATAATCCAACACTTGATCATACTCCGTAATTATCACCATAAATACCAAATAGGCTCTGGTACTATTGCTTAATTTATAAATTTGTTTGGAAAAAAGTGTTGTATGTGAATAGCTCAGCTAGAAAATTGAATTTTGACTCTTTATTCAAACTTTCGCAGTAAAGACAGCAAAAAAAGTGTTATGAATAGTTGTTGTTGTTAAAAGAAGAATTGTTCAAGTTCTACTTGTATTATTATCAACACTATGTCTATTCCCTTTTAGTAAAGTGAGACTTTGTATTTTAACACATAATCTATTTATTATTTTAGTGACTGGAATTAATATACCTTTTTAATAATAATAATAATAAATGCTTAATAATTTTTAATACAATAAGCTGAATTTCAAATGACAACAATCAATGTTAAGAGTCAAATATTAAAAGGGGAAAAGGACCCTTGAACACTGATTGTGAATTTAATCCATTTTAAATAAACAAGTAAAGTTCATATATTTAAACCTTTATTGCTTACTTTAATTCTTATTGTGAACCTGATCCTAAACAATTTTTCATCAAGAAAACAAGTCTGAAAAGAAGGAAATTATTTAATCTAAAAGAGAAATATTTATTTTCAATTTCATAGATATAAAATTTTGTGTTTTAAATAACGAGTTCAAGATATTTAAACACTGATCAAATGAGAATAATTGGCATGAAATAGATATACTATATAATATAAAATAGTGGCATAAAAATACTTTTAAAATATAAATTAGGTTGTCACTTTATATAAAAAAGTATATATATTGTAACTGTCACTTTGTATACAAAAAATAGGATACATAATAATTATAATTACTTGCCTACATCAAGTACTCTATTATTATGGGAAATATTTTAGGTATAATACTTCAGTGTAAATTGAAAAAAAAAGGGATTAGTGTATAAACATTAATCAACCAGTACATAATTGTTACTAAGTGCTGAGTACCTTGAGTAATGAGAATAATCAGGCCATCTCAAATAAATAAGATGACAATATGAAGAATTCAAGTATATAAGGTGTATGCAAATTGTACACTGAGACCATTGTAAAAAACAAATTTGAGTATCATGTAATATTCTCCTCATTGATTAGAAATTGTGGGTTGATAAATTTTTTTGATTCAACATATATTTTTCTGCCATGGGCACCGATTAAATATCTCTTTTACTCAAAAAGTTTGAACCAAATTTGATGAAAATTTAGGCATGAATTGCTGTTAACCAAGAGTCCTGATGAACATAGTGGGTTTTTCTACCAATTATTCCATCAAAGAGTCATCAGACTTGTTCTTCAATCCAGCAAAAAGGCTCTACTTCATTTATATATAACTTGTAATATATGTAACGCCTCTGCGTACTGTTGTCTTAATGTCTAACATCCTAACTGCAGTAATCAGATGCTAATATCAAAGTTACAAAATATGTTTAATACAAATTTATTTAAAAAGATTTCACTGCGATATATTTTATACTTTAGGAAGACCATTGATTGACTGTGTGTATAATAAAAGGAACACGGCCAAAGAAAAACCTTAAATAGTAAAAATCAAATGTGAGTCAACATTTTGCACCACGTTGCTGGGCTTTATCACAGCTAAAAAAGATACAAACACTTAAATGAGGTAATAAAATAAGAAAATAGATGATAAAAATAAAATTTAACTAAGAAGTGGTTAATAAAATAATATTTTAAAATATGTGAACATTGCTATAAAAATGAATAATGTAAATTAAAAAAAAAATGAAAATTAAATAAGAAACAAAAGGTTTTGTAGGATAGTCCGGGTGGCGGTCAATAAAGGTATCAAAATAGTAAAAGAAAATTATTTATTGTAACCTGGTTTACAATTTTGAAACCTTTATTGACCACCACTCTGACTATCTGCCTGCAATCTACTTCATATGGTCAACGATCTTCTTTTAATACAAAAGGTTTTGAACAAATTATCCTTTTTTCTTGTTTTTCTCTTATTCCCTTTTTTCATCTTTTAGTGTGTAATGCATTTTTATATTTCTTTTTTATTTGTTATTATTTACATTCATTAATTGTCCAAAACCTTTTTTAATTCTTATTCAATTTTATGTTTCACTGTAAATTTTTTTATTTTCTTTAATTTACATTGTTAATTTTTATAGAAATTTTCATATATTTTAAATTATAATTAACCACATCTTAGTTAAACTTTATTTTCGGTATCTATTTTCTTATTTTGTTATCTCATTTCAATGTTTGTATCCTTTTTAGCCCTGATGAAGCACTGCAGTGTGGTGCAAAACATTGGCTCACATTAAATAGTTTTATTACTGTTTGAGTTTTTTTTTAGTTTAAACAAATATATATTTATATTTATATTTTAAACTGTCTTACTCTATTCTACTGTTTAAATTTCATATAAACCAAAGCTATAACAGATCTTAACATAAAATTATTAAGGATCACTATAATTAAGTTTTTTTCCTCTGGCATTTCTGCCATAAAGGGTTTGGCAGCAGAAGAATAGAGTATTAGGATTGCACATACCACGCTGCCCATAATCTTCATTTATTTACAAAATGTATTGATTTACAACTTAAAAAATTATTTGGTTGGTACCATTTAATTTTTGGGGAACAATTATTTACACTGTGGTGCAACCCAGCACGCTGACTGGTCCACTCTCCAGGTCTCATTCTGCATCTGCTTTTTCACCTTCACCTTCTATCAGTGGCTCACCGACTCAGGGTGGTTGAGCTTTTCCCAATGTAAAGTATATTGGGTTGACCACCTCCTTCGCCAGTAGATGAACTCCCTGAAGAAGGGTTAGTTCTCTTCTTCCATCAAAGAGAGAAAGTCCGACTTGGCGGTGCAATCCAACTACATATGCTCTGCTGTTTTATGGACTGGGGGTTGATGTTCTTACCAAAGATTTGCAACTTTCCCCAGAATGCTCCTGATCTGCGAGACCTAGCTGTCAGAGAACACCCATCTTACTCTTAGTATTGAGTGGATGGTAGAGAAAAATTTCCTCAGTGGTGCTCTTCTGACTAGCCCTTCACCATCAATTCCACTCTTCAACGGAATCTTTCCGCAAGATCTTCTTCCATAGGTTTGGGGTCTCACTGATCTCCCCCGAGTCTCTTCGGTAGCACTATCAACCCCCACCTCTTAACTTCGTATTTAACAAAATCCTCCTTGAGGATAATGTCCAGAGGCATCGCTCTGGCCAGCACCTGCACTGCCTCATATGACACCTATAGGTCTTTGTAACCCTCAACAGAGCCAATCTCTGTATGGTGGCCAGTCTCTTCTTCTCTTTCTGCATGAGGTTTTAGCTCCATGGTGGGGATGCGTACCTCAGAATACCTAAGACCACTTCTTTAAAGATGGTCATCATGGTAGAATACCTGAGGTCAAAAAACAAACCTCGCCTTGGATATCCGAGGATGCTAAGATGAGCCCTATCTGTGGAGCTTCTTATGAGAATGGCTTGGGTCTTGGCTGCTGCCATCATCAATTTTTTTATACAGTATCTCGAATTTAATGAAACCATAAAATTAATCTGAAAATACACTAAAAGGAAAATTTAATGGTTAAAGTGCTTGACAACAAACAATATAATACACAAAAAAATCAATAAGGTTTGAAAGAATAAGAAAATTCATCTTCAATAAACTTGACTTATTAAGTCACATAACGAAAAAAAAAAAAAAAAAAAATAGTATAATAGCAAACATAATAAACATGTTTAACATTTACAAGATTTCAGATTATATTTAATCGTAATAATTTAATTTTATGGTTTTTATAATCAGTAATTAACAAGGTGTTAAGGTTTTATAAAATGTAATATTACTCTGAATGTATAATATTAACATGTATATTTGTAAGATAACAAAAGGAATCTAGCTCTAAATTTTAAGTAAACATTCTAAATATGTGAAGTAACTAAAGTAAGCTAATTTATGTGAGTCTATAATTGGATTAATTAAAAAATAAATAATAAGTTTTCAAGATTTATGCTTTGTTATTAACAGTATTCAGGTTTTTCCTTCTTAGTTCAAATTTAAAAAGTTATGATTGTTTATTAATTAATTTGATAACTACTCCATTAAATTTGCTAGTTAATACAAACTTTTTGTAACACTCATGGCACCAGATGCACTATTACTCCATGTTAACCCTCAGCACTACTAACAGGTTTAAGGGACTCATAATGATATTTATTTGTCTAACATTTTGGTGTTAGTTTTAAGTTTTATGATCCATTTCTATACCAATATTATAAATTATATTATACATGTGATTTGGTATAAGAAGTAAACAAAGAAATATGGCCAGGTCTGACAGACACATTATAATTAGTATTTAAAAAAGATGCACTGATTTTATTGAAGGAGGTTAGAAGTAAAGAAGATACGAGACAATTTGTTTAATAAGATGTTTTTCGATATCTATTTATGCCTGAATATGAGCTATTTTGGATTGAATTTGCATCCAGGAAGTAGCTTAATATTGAGAGCCACTAAAACAAGGTTTTAAACACTGATCAGGCCAATGTTTATGATGGGCAATGATCTTGAAATCCGATGAATAGGCTCTCTTGGCATTTGAAAGAAAAATCTTGAGTGTCATTTATGGTCCAGTGAAAGATATTACAACATGGAGAAGGTGCACAGTAGAAGAGTACTCCTAGTTAAATGATGTAAAAATCGTGAAACTCAGTAGTCTGGCAGGCTATATCGCAAGGATGGGTCTCTATGAGATCCCCAATAAACTTATTGACAAAGAAAACTTATGTTCTAAAATATATCTTAGATGAAAATTGAGATTGTTGAGTCTAAAGCTACTTCTAGGATGAGGAGGGAATGATTTAAGAACAAGAAGATAAATTTAGGTTTTTAACATTTTATGTAATATATATTTATTTTTTCTTTAATTTTATACATTTTGGAATGGGTTGACCAGTTATATACAAGGGGAGGATGGCCACATACACTCAAAGATACACTACATAATAATGTCCTCATCATACACCTATATCTACATACACAGGATAACAGAAGGCTAATGAAGATGAATATTAAAAAGAAAACAAATTGACACAATTTTTTTTTTTCATGGTTTTCATAATTCAGAAAATGTTAAACCGAAATAAAATAACTATTCCCCTCCCTGTACATATGAACAATAAAAGTAAATCAATAAATAATTTGTGCAAAATTCATAAAAAATAGATGGTGTTTGTTAAAGTCTTATTCTAAATACAACAGATATTTCCTTAACAGTACATGTAAGGGATTCTATGAAATTCATAGAAAAAAAAAACAACAAAAAAAGGGAAACGTTTTTCAAACATTTCTCAACAATATACATATATTTTTCAAAATCTTAAATTAAATCTGGTAGTATAATTAGTTACAGATGTAAAAATATTTATTTAGTGTCTATGTCATGGAATATTGCAAAGACAATGGACAATCAAACAGTAGGAATTGCACAAAACCTATTTAAAAATCCAATTTTCTTTCTTGAAATAACAAAACTATAGAGTAAAATAATTAGAATATACAATTTAATACTTAATAAAAGTCTTCAACTCACTTGTACAATGGCCACCAACATAAAAGGGTGGGTGTAAGTATTGCCAAATATCAGAATGCTATTTATAAGAAAAAAAAAATCATTCATAATGCTCACTTAAACTAAACAAAGACGAATGCCCGATTAATGACTATGGTTACTGTATAAGAATAATGACCACATAGTTTTATTTTTTTATTTCTTTATTTTTATTTTTTACTTTTTTCAATGAGAACTTTATATATTCTATATATATATATATATTTATATACAATATATATAACACTGAGTTTTTAATTTCTGTACCTAAGTACAAATATTAAATGCTCAATTAATACAACTAAAGTTAGTACATACTAAATTAGTAATGCTCAATAAGATCATAACATAATATTACAATATGTATAACATTGACAAACATCAAATTACATTAAATTTTATAGATTTATTCCAGTTTAATTTCTTTCCCCCTAGATGTAATTTGGTAATTAAAGTGAAGGGACAAAAAAGCAACTTTAAAACTGCACAATTAGTACATACAACATAGTTAACGTAAATATAAATTTTGAATCATTTATATATTTTTTAAAATTTTAAATTCATAAATAAATCGCACATACAACTGGACGCGAAGTGGAACAAGCCACCAACATTGGCTATCACATATGTGTGATGTCTTACATTATACTGATGCGTTTACCGCTGTTACAAGCTAGTAAATAAATATAATTTACATGTGGTTATACTATTCAACTTAACTACACCGTATTCTATTTCAGTCACTGAAAAAATAACTTTTATCTCGACTTAATACGAACCAAAATAGTTCTTTTATTAAAAAAAAAATATTTTTTAAATAAATCTTATTCATATATATTTATATATTACAATGTATACTATATATAATTATAATATATATATTAAAGTATCAGCATTCGAATATTCACATTCACGTATAAATCCTACAAATTTATAAATTAAAAACAGCCGAAGATATACTCAAGAAAAAAAAGGAAATGTGAGTATTTGACCATTTTTGTGAGGCTAGCCTTGCTTCTTGGTTGATTAAAGCTTTGAAAATCAAAGAAGTAATAAAAAACTACATTTTATTTTTTGAAAAATTAACATTCTTTTTTCACATTTATATATGACAAAAGGTATTGCAGTAAAAAAAGCTATATAAACCAGCGGTGTAAACATTATGCAACAGATTTTGTTCTTAAGCTATAAAAACAACATATGACACAGATAATACACAGAACTACATAATTGGGGAGAAAGGCACCCAATTATACAAATATGTATAAATGAACGGCTACATACACAGATTAACATTACATTTATAAATTCGTCAAAAATTTCTCAATTCCGCAATAAAAAATTGTTGATCACTATTCATCGAGTAAAACAATAAATATTTTCCGTTAATTTTAACAGTGGCAGTATTTAAAGACAATTTTCTAAATTTGTCAATATTTTTAAAACTGTATAAATACAATTTGTGATAAATTTGAAATTAGTAATTAAATTTACTAAGATCTCTATCAACCCACTGTCTGTGGTTCTCAATTATAGCTAAAATGACCGTGGTTTATATAAATGAGTGTGAATCTTTTTTTTTTTTCTTTTTTTTTAAGGGGATGAACAGCAAAAATATTGGATGGCCAGCAGGATGTAGTAATTACCAGGAAATGATCACGCCTGTATTTAGAATTTTTGATAATTTCTTACTTCATGAGAAAAATGGGACCGAATCTCATCTCATTAATTACATTGAATTGTTTGAATAAAAATATAATCACCCAAACTTTAATGCCATTGCTATTATGCTATGTATTTTGTACCTTCGATTTTTATTGTGCCTTGGTGAAATAGTTGCTAGCAAAAAATGGTATATGAAAATGAAAGAATGACTACACGCATAAAGAGGCTGAAATGATACACACAGTTTTACCCATTAAGCTCAACAAGCCTCACCCTAATTTAAACATAACTTTCAGACTTGTGTTGAGTGGCTTAGTTGGAATATATACAATTTTCCTTGTGCCCGACTTAGGTACTGAGATCAAGCCTTAAGATGGCCTTTCAAGAATTGTCATCTTTACAAACTGTAATACACAAACGCCTATTGGCACACCGCTACCGATATCTGCTAACCTCTTATAAAATATAAAACTTAAGACATATATGTATATATATCAACAAGTAATTACATTCCATGAGCGATGAAGGCTAAATGCATTACGTATAAAGAAAGAGAGATAAATTGAAAAGTATTTCACGGGTTTTATTTTTAAATACAAATAATTTTTCGATTTCCTGTAGTTTCTTTTCACTTGTCACTCCCTCTTTCTTATACATCACATGATTTTGAAGAGCACGAATATTTTAATACTGCATAGTTATGCTTTAGTCTTTGTTAATTACTATATACCATTCCAACCTCTTCTACTGACTCTAAGAAACAGAAGTACTTGTGGTTTCCAAAATAACATTTATTTTTTACTTCGAGTTAACTTCTCGAACTATAATTTAAAGAGAAAAAAAAAATTAAAATATTAAAAACCTCTCTTTTCTATATATAAAATAGGAAAAAAAATATACACTTAAGACAAAACTTATTTTAATTTAACATAATGAGAAAATATAATTCTTTGAACAAATTTCAAAGAAAGAAATCCAGGTACAATTTATATATACAAGAAATCAATAAGTCATTAAATTTAGTTCTCTTGGAAAGGTCATTAAAAGAAATATAATTAAGAAGAAATACTTTGAAAGGTAACACATGTTAATGGCTAAATTATCTGAATAAGTCATTTTGATTTATAACAAATCAGGAGAGACATAACTTAAGAAACCCAAGGAACTAACATATATGCATGGAATGTTAAAATCCTTTATGTAAACCAAATAAAGGTATTGTATATTAAAAATATTGATTCATATCATAAATTTCAAATAACATGTTTATATATGTGGCTTTTTATAACTGACAGATGTATAGAGGATTATGGTAATCAGAATAGCTTTTTTTAAAGCTATTAATAAACAAATAATATCTTTATAAATAGGTTATAATAACATCTTTTAAAATAATGAAAGATTTGACTTTGAACACATCTTTACATATTGAATAAAAATGATTTTTTTTCTCTCAATATGTGAAGAATTTTCTCTTGAAAGAATAAAGATTTATGACTAGTTTAAGTTTATATACATAAATTTTTATCAACATATATTCTTTCAAAATGAAACAAAACATAGATACATTTCCTCTAACACTGATAAGTTTTAGGAATTCTCTATAAAAATTTAATAAATTAATATTAACAAATATATAGATATATTAAAAAAACAAAATATAATTAGAAGACAAATAATGATATATATATATATAAATGCATATTATATATACATGCATATGTATCATTAATGATAACATAAATACACTTTCTTAGATTCACTTAAGTATGAGTACTTATATTATGGCATAAATAACATATACATATGTATATATAAATATACATATATATTTGCATACTTTTCTTAGAGTCAGACAGTCGTCGACGTTGAATATTTAGTTAACATATAGTTCTAAAACCAATCTACTGGGTAGAAACAGTTGTAGTTGATAAACGATAGCTTTGCTGCTCTAAGGGGAGGAAAAGAAAGAGAGAGAGAAAGTGTGAGAGATAAAAGGAGGTTAATAAATTGATCTGATACGGTGTCACTCTCAGCTCTAGATGGAACGGTGGACTTCGGCGAGGGAGAGGCGGCTTGTCGACATGGCAACTCCTGAGTCACTAGACATTGATTGCACAGACCCATGGTCATCACTATCACTCTGGTTACTTGTATAACCTATAACATCAACTTCATCTGAAAAAAAAAATAATAAATATTAGATTGTACTCTACTAGTAATATATTATATACAATTTTTAAATAAATTGACATTTCAAGAATAATACATTTAGAAAAGACTCGTATGTTTGATTAATTGTTTATATATACCAGAAATTATATCTAAGGTACCTAAAATTTCAGTTATCAAAAAATTTTGTTAAGTAATAGCTTAGTCAGTAAAGCTGATTCATAACTAGAAAACTTTAATTCAAACGCTTTGGAAACATCAATTTGTTGCTATATGATTAGCTACTCAACAGTTGGAATCTGTGAACAGCCAAACTTACTATTTTGAATTATGAAGTTTCTTGAGTTTCATAATGAGTAAAAGCATCAGTATATAGAAGTGATAAATGTACCAACTCTAGGAAGATATATACAAATTCAAGTTTGTTCGTTAAGAGTCTCTTAAATTTTGAAGATCCTATACTTCAAATAAGAATATTAATCCAATCACCTACTATACCCAAAAGCTAATTATTTTAACTGAAATTATTTTTATTACTGTTTATGATGGGCAACCATCTGTGGCAATTACAAGAAACATTACACAATGACCTTTCTTATCAGTTTTATGTTTACTTGATTGGTTGGTTATGTTGTGATTATTATTAATTTTTTTTTTAAATTGTAATTTGTTATTTCTGAGGGGTTTTTATTTTTACTGTACATATTCCTCCTCAGTTTTTGTTGAGAATAATAAAAAATTTACATTAAACTATTAAATTTTAATAGTAAAACATAGATCTTTTAATAATAATAATAATAATGTATGTGATATTAGAAACAAAAAGTCATTTTTAAAAATTATTACTGCTTTAATTAGAGCACAACTGTTGACTGAGATCCTCAATCCCCCAACAAATCCTTTTCAGCTTAAGTTGGAATCAATATTTGCATTAATACAAAACAATTTATAGTGATGAATTCGTTTTTAAAATATAATTTTTCTTTTTCTTTATTTTTTTTAATAAAGAAATTTTATTAACCAGATATAATAAAAATTTAATTTTTGTAATTCTTCCACAAAAATTCCCATTAGCGAGAAGAAAAACATTAACCTTATCAGTGTTTCTCATATCTCATTATCTATCTACACAAGTACTCTATTTTTTATTTAAACAAAGTGAATTATCATTGTCTTGAAATACGAGTTAGGAAAAATAACTGCAAATTATTTAGGACAAGTAATCCTTCTACTGGAATAGAAAAAAAATCTGAATACACCAAGATCCCTCTAAACATAAAAGTAAGAAGATTTTTGACGCTACCAATGTTTAACTAATTTCAAAAACCATAGTAGTACTGGGCATTAACTAGGAGGCGCCCAATGCAACATAGCCTTAACCTCCCTCCCTTAAAGTGGCTGACTCATCTGTTGAGGGAGATCACAGTTTTCCAGGATTTGAACTGGATTCCTTCAGGACAGTCCAACAGGGTACCCCTAAGGCTAGCTCGATATATAGCAACTAATTTGTTAACATCAGCAAAGTAGTGTATTAAATATATTCATCAGCATTATTTTTGATTTAGTAAAGTGTTAGTTTCTTGAATCAATACCACTTGACCAAACAGAAAAATGAAAAATTCACAACTCAAAATTTATTATCCACTATCTTTCTGGATCAGTTTCAGTCAAATAGAAAACCATTGCAGCTTAAAATTTAATCTGAATTGAAAAACGAGTTTATCTCTATTAGTCTGAGACCAAGTAGGTAAGTGTTAAGGGCAAAGAAAATTAAAGAGGAAAATTTAAGTAATATAGTTTAGACTAAACTAACACTTCATAATAAATCAAAAATTATGCTAATAAATATTTTAATACTCTACTTTGCTAATGTTAAAAAATTAGTTGCTATACATCAATGCAGCCTAAGGGGTACCCTGCCCTGTTGGACTGTCCTAAAGGAATCCAATTCAAATCCTGGAAAACTAGAATGATACTGCTTCACTTTTTTCATAAGTTATGAACCATCTGTACTGAATTATATTGTCACTTTCTTTTCAAGCAAAAGCCTTCTCAAAGTCCGAAAGTTAAGGATAATTTTTTTTTTTTTTTCATGAAAATTACAGATCCGTAAAAACTAGAACTCATGAAAAATTGGTAGATTTTAGGAGTTACTTAAGCTCTAGAATTAATGGAGCTTTGATCACCCATGTTACTTTTAAATGCTTTACATTGGAAGTTTTTTTGTATTTTTCACTTCAAACACAAAAATAATGATATAAATACATTCTAGTTAATAATTAATTCATCCTAGTAGTATGAGAAGAGATAAAATGTAATATAGAGACAAAATACCTGATTCGGAAATGGATGAAGGGGACGAAAACGGAAAGGAGGAGACTGTACTGGTCGAATGGGTGCTTGACACGGTCGACACCGAAGATTCTGAGACAGACCTCCGCTTTGATGCACCATACAGCGAGTCAAAGCGTCTTCGCAAAAACCTATGTTCTCGCTGAAGGTGTTCCTTTTGAACAGCCGCTCGCCGTTCCTGCTGCTCTAGGCTCTGTAACAATACAGTTAATTTAGATTAATGATTGTTTGAGACACAATCACCAGGTACAACAGAATTTCAAGAAATGATAACATTATTTTTCATATTATTTGAATATAATATAAAATAAGAAATATATAATATGATGACAATACCAGGGGCAAGGACAATCTCTAATGGAATAATAATGAAACAATGAGATAACAAGAGGAAATATTACAAAATAAAGCAAATTGGTGTGGACAAAAGGGAGAATAAATATTAGTTTAGAATCATAGTTAGTAATCAACTAATTTATGTTTTCATTCCACTATTGTGTATATTTCCAACCTTTTTAGTCTATTATTTATTTTATTTTATATATTTGTATTTATTTATTTTTATTATTATTAT
>NW_027110578.1:933844-937961 GCF_000696795.3 Halyomorpha halys
TATAATTCTTTTTTTTCTCTCTAAATGGTTGTTGTCTTTTTGTTTTTATAGCCCTGATGAAGACCTGAAAATCAGGTTGAAACGTCGGCATAAATATATATTTTTTTGTTTATTTATGTTGTTCCTTTGCTGACCGCACCCCCCGACCATCTTCTCCAATCACTAATCTACGGTCAACTATATACACCTTATTAATTTAGAATTATGGAAAATAACTGATTCAAAGATAATAATTAAAATACATTGTTTAGTATATTATTTATTGTTTGAATATTTTAGTCAATGAATGCTAAATTACCTACCATAATTAACAATTTAAGACATTAAAAATTTCAATACATTACTCAATGACACCACCTTTAACAAACCCTTTAATTGAAGAAAAGGAAAATTCTAGTTTCATTTTGAATAAATAATTTTATCTCAACAGTTCTAACATTTACAGTGCACATATTTAAAAATTATAGGGCAAAATATTGACAAATCATAAAACAATAATTAAAATAGCATAAAGTTTTTTTCTGGCAGGAAAATCGATTACACTCTTAGTAATAAAGATAATAAAATTTAAGTATTGCTATGATTACTTCACTAATTAATTAAATATCTATATTTGGTCAGTGTTAAATACATTTTATAATATTAATAAATAATCTAAAATAATCAAAGTTAAAGAAAAATGAACATAATGTTTCAGGAGAGCAGTTAAATCCTTTAAAAATGCTAAATCATTTAAACACAATTTTATAGGTATTAGAGATTATGGATAGATTTAATTAAATTTTTAATATGCATCAGATACAATTAAGTAGTTTTCCTTCTGTTTACTTAATGAATAAGAGCTAATCTTGGATATCTGCAATTATCAAAAAGCTGATACTAAAACAGCTTTAAAAAAAAAAAAAAGGAGTCCATCAAATTCAACATTTGAAAATGCATGAACAATAAAAATACAAAAACCTTTTATTAAGGGTACTAAATTAACGGGATTTTACTGTTCTGTTCAACACCATTCTTAAGGAAGGAAGAAAAAAGTCAACACACTCAGCCAGTTAAAGCATCAAGATAGTATTGTTTGATTTAGGCTTTCACTTCTACAGGTTACTGACCTGGATATTGGGCACATATGCAATTGTCTAAACACATTTCACAGTGGGGAAGGCTAACAACCTCTTATAAAAAAAAATAGGTCAATTATATATTATTCCATTATATAATACATTATTTCTTTTTAAATATGGATCTAAAAAAAAAAAATAAAATAAAGGGCTGTTATTATTATTTTTTTGTGGTATTTACTGAGATCTAGTAAAAATGCTATTGATTTTTTAATTTTAAATAATAAAAATTAATTTGTATTAGATCTTATAAATTTTCTTTTAATAAAAGCTGATTAAAAAAACAATAATGTAAATTTTCTTAGTGATTATTTTTTTTTTTTTTTTTATAAAATAAGTCATAGTGTTTATCTTTAAAGGGTAAAGATTCTGTATCTCCCCTTCCCTAACATAAAAATACTAATATAAATAGAACCAGGATTTCTAAAATTCAATCAATTTATATCCCTCCATAAATATATACACGTAATTTAAAATAAAACATGTGATATATTAAATAAATTTATTTTCAAAAACATATTAAATTTTTAAGGAATGTTCAAGTTAGATAACCTGAGGTTCGACTGAAATTTATTTTATAATTTACTAATTATTAAAGTTGATAATAAAAAAATTGTTAAACAATTATTTAAAGCATGAAAATGTGGAAAGAAAAAACAAAATATCATAGTACGATTAAACAAAATAAATCAGGAATACCAACCGATATCATATTGTTCGAATTTTTAATAATATTTGAAACAATCACTTAAAGCAATATGAATCTTTTTTTACACTAATCAACCAAATATATATAAATAAAAGAGATTATTACATAAGTTTATTGAATATGAATTTCAAAGTTTAATAACTTCTAAAAAATCCGGTTTCTGTTTTTAAATAAGTGAATTATCAAATAATAATAATTATTAATAATTTTTCGAGTTTTAACTGTAGAATTCATTAATTTTTGGACCACTGTTCCCCACACACATTGACTGAACCTTTAATTCCATCAGATGTTTCAAAAACAGAATTTTTGCATACTTGACCTCATAATAATTATTATGTTTTCCTTTATCTATTTTTACTCTCTTACTGACTGTTTTCTCATGTAGTCTTCATATATACGATAATTAAACAAAATTATTGTAATATCTGTTAACAGATTTCCTATATTGAACAGGAAAAATAAAAATGACCTGTACAACCACAAAAAAATTATAACTGATAAGATTAAAACTTTTCTCCCCTTATAATTCACATTAAGTTGTACACATGACGGACTAATCCTGATCATCTACCCATAACCCATCCCATATTCTAAAATGTTTAAGGGAAAAATAAAGAAAAAACCACATGAAGATCATTAAATAATAAAAAGAAATACTACTTAAATATATATAAACATTGTAAAGTACCTTTATAAACCGTTTTGCTTTGGTTAAGAGACCAAGGGTGGTGTGCCTTGAAGTATCATGGCCAAGAGGTACCATTTCTTTTAACTTTTCAAGACAATTTCTGAGGTGGGCACGTCTAGAAGAAAAAAAAACATAATTTTTATTCAATAAATAAGATATTTTAAGTAATATCAACAATAGATTACATTTTGCTAGATAAAACCAGACAAATATAATTTTTAAAGTGATTAATTAGCAACTTTAAAATTTTAATTATTGTCAGTATTGCTATTAATTTTATACTATAATTTTATAATACTTAATTGAATTGATAACATTTTTCCAACCCAAAATGATTTGAATAATGTTCAAGTACTAGTTTTTAAACAAACAAATCTTTGGTGACAATTAAGACTTTGATAAAATAATATAAGGTTTTGTGAATAAGTAAATTTATTTACTTTCACAAACTGTATGATTTTTACAGTTATTGATGCTTACAAATATCTCAATGAGTACTTATGTGGCATTAGGATTTAAACAGTAAATCATAGATGAATGTTCATTATTAAACTCAATTCATTATAAAGCATTTGTATTAGTTACATGTAAAATTAATAAAGGTTAATAAATACAAGCATAACTATAAGGGTATACATTAATTTTTTAAAAAATTAATATACAAAGATTCCTATATTAATGGACTAATGAATCCGGAAACACATAATTTATTTAATTTTCTTTTCTATGATGATTATAAAGACCATAATCCAATGTTCTATTATAAATTATTGCTGATTATGATATAAATGAAAAAAAACAACAACTGAAAGTTAATTACACTCAGTGGCTAGGCTTATACAGGGGAGCGGCGATCCTTTTTGTTCTTTTACTTGAATGACAAATTTATTGCAAAAAAACATAGATTGTTTTTATCAATCTAAAATGTTAGCTTTTTTAAGTTTAAATTTTCCGTTTTCATTCTCTCTTTATTTGTGGGAAAGGGTATCTGAAATAAATCTGCACAGGGCCACAAATGATCTTTCTACACCACTGGGAATTTCTACATCATAATATACACCCAAATTTAACCTGATTTGTTATGGCTGAATTAATATTTAGTTATCATGAAACGTTGAAAAATAATTATGTTAGTGAATTTGATAATGGCATATATACTAGCTGCTAAGTTAACAAAATAAATAAAATAATACAAATATTTGGGAATTAATAGTCCACACCCATAAAAATAACAAAAAAAATAATTTAAGGAAGCTAAGTCTAAAAAATGAAAAATTAAAAACGAAAATACTAATTTAATACTAAACCAAGGTCATGTGAATTAAGATGAAATTTTTAATTATGTAATAACTTATTTAAATATAAATTCAGAAATAAAACTATCCCCGAAAATACACACACACATATAAATATCAATTCAATAAAATTTGTGAAATAAATAAATTAATATTAAACAAGAATTAAATAATAGATTTTTGTGGGAGAGGTGAGAATTAAGTTAAAATGGATTAAACTCCTCTTACAGTTGAAGTTATTTAACTTAAAGAAAGAGTATTTCAAAATTGAAAATCTTGTAACTTATATTGTATATTATTTGTA
>NW_027110578.1:938355-943451 GCF_000696795.3 Halyomorpha halys
AAATATATCTTCTATATTTCATAAGATATCAAGTTCCAACATTTTCCAAAAATAAAATATTATTTATCTGTATTTTTTAGAAAATGAGATATTTTTGTTAATGAATAAAATTATTTATTTTTTTGGTCTAAACTGAACGACATATTCATGAAAAGTGCTTCATTTAAAGAGGGAGCCTTTATAAGTTTTATGCTGAGGATTGATAAGCGGAATATTTATTTAAAAATCGATACTGGCAACACGCCCAGCAACAGCTCAACTTCATACTCTTCTGAACGAGAATAAATTAATTTAAAATCCCTAAAAGAAAGGCAACAGTTACTTGTTGAGGTATTGACAAATTCAATGGCTAGAGATTGAGGGAGCAATGACCCTAACCCTAACTGTACGCCGCGAAACCGCGGGGCAAACTCGGCTAGTGACACGCGTACACATCCCGGGGAGGTTTCAATTTCAAGAAACTTCTTTTAAATTTCACGAATATAACCAATTAAAAATAGATAAAAAATGGAATTTTTTTTAAAGATGAATTGGATTTTATTCTAATAATAATTTATATTCTGGGACAATTTTAGGAAGGAAAAAAATAGAACCCGAAGCCAACACTATTGGACCGCGCAGGCCCGGGCAGACATCTTATTGTTGTGCAAGTCAAGTTATTCTGTAATGATTTCTCTCAACAACAAACCATTAACATATTACTGGCTTAGTTAAATCTCATGAATAATTAGAAGCATTTTTTAAAAAAATTAATTGCACAGTTAATTTTTGAAACGGCATTTCCACGTTTGTTACATTGACACCTTACATGACAGGTATATAAAATTGATGTGGAAAATTTATTTTCAAGATTACCATCCTACCTTTCGGATTTTGAGTGCCTATAATTTAATTTTAAATGTATTTGTAGTACACGCGGACCAAAATTAATTTTAAAAAAAAGAAAAATAAGTTATTATAAAATAAGTAAAACTATCAAAATTATTTAATTTAAACGATTGATAATTTTGCATTCACAGCCATATATATGAGACTTTTAGTTCTAAAACTAAGATTCCATTTTCAAATTTTTTTTTTAATTAACACTTTTGTTATACTATACTACCACGACGTAAAAAAAAATTATAAATTTGAAAACGGAATAGCCTGCGATAAGAAATGAACGCCTCACATGAAGTGCGGATGGCTTATCATTGAAAATATCACTCTTAGGTATCTGATCTTTATAGACCACAGTAGCATTTAGTCCTTAAAAAGGGAACAAATTTAAAAATAAAACTAAATAAATCAGACTGAAAATTAAAAAAAAAAACAACAACATATATTAAATAAAGCATTCCTGAGTACAATTAATTAATAACAATAATAAAACAAAACAAAAAAACACTTAGGTTCATGTGAATTGTAAAATCAGCTACAGATTACTCCTAAGATGATTTAATTTAATATTGATATGATTTTGATATATTTTGTAAATAAAGAAACGAATTGACTTTTTCACTAAAAATAATGAATTTTCATCAATAATATATTGTAGGAATATACCATTTTTTTATTGAAAAAAAAACAAACCAAGAACTATGTTTTAGAATGACTTATTATTATATTTATCACACATGTCGACATTATTGTCCAAATATCCCTCAGGGTTATTCTAACAATATTTTTAGTTTCCTCAATGATGATTTATTTTCAGTGAGTGTATTCGGAATTCTCGCTTGCCTCACCGATTTGGTAATGAAAGAGTTCATAAAGAAGACATCTTGTTCATCTATTCATCCCATACTCACAGAACTTGTACAGAAGAAGGGGTTATGCCATAATTTTTTAATGCCTGCACATATTGTTGTTTCAAGGCCCCAAACCATTTTTAATTTTCAGAATATTTTCACGAGGGAATATGCAAAGAATGATATTTCAAATTAAGAAATAGTGTTGTCTTATCCTGTACCAAAAATGGTTGACAAGGTATCTTAGTAATTAATAATCCAATGACAAATTAGACAGTTTGAACCAATTAAGAATAATTTTGACATTGGTTAAGATGATTCCTCTTGTATGAGTCCAGCGACCTGACCTCTGCGCCAAGTAAATAATTTTTGAGCTTTCATGAGGTTTAAAAATAAATGAAAAAACTGAAGATGTTTAACATACTAAATTTATTCATTTAAAAAAAAAATACAATTACATTCAAAAATTTTACGTAAAATCTTTTCTAGCAAAATAAATTTATGGATATTTCGCCAAGGGCATTGTTTCTACTCCTCACCGTGAAGGGGTTACAGCATTAGAAGGTAAATATCGAGACAAAATTTAATATTGGTCCTCTATGTGAGGACTCAGGTTATGCGTAAAAATGTTTTGTTTCAGCATTCGAACGTATATTAAGGGTATTCATGATGTTAAATGCAAAAGGTTTTGACATGTTAAATGCAGATGGGCTATAAGTGGATTTTCCGGGCTACTTGTTTTGTAACTTTGAAATATTTAAGAGGTAATAAAATCTTTCACAACTTCATCACATCTTTCCTCTACTTCACCTATTCCTCGTTTCCTCTCCAAGTATTTTTCCAAAGCTTTATTACTGTTTATGTCCATTACTTTATGGAATTTCGAAACGAAAAAAAAAAAATCCCGCCATCCAAATTGTGTGGAGCTCAGCTGGTCTATTGCTTGGAGTCAGTCATTCTCAGTTCAGCAGATTTATTAATAGACTCTCAGCCATGTTAAATGTTATATCGTTTTAACATGCTAAAAGAAAGAAATATTACTTCATTTAACACACTTAAATATGTTAAACTAAAGATCATCAATACCCCTACTGATGACAATACAGTCAAAATCCAAGAGAATGAAAAGTACATTATCAGCAGTGGGACACCACGTTTGCAGAGGGGAAACCCATAGTAAATACACTAATGCTGAATAGAGCATTGTATTGAGGAAGATGGGATTGCAGGTGCCTTGTCAGCAAGAGCTTACAGAAGGGCCTAAACCTTCCTGCTGCAACTCCAACAAGGACGTGCCAGTGGTTTCATGACAAAGGAGAACAACCTTCGCTTTCAACTGTGTATACCTGGGCCACTAGCACATGGAAATATTAAAACATACAACTCGTTTGCGTGTGCAAGACCTCGTCAATTTATTGACCACGAATATTTAATTACAACACAAGAAAACCAAAATACAATAAATAACACCGTGGATTAAATATCAATAACATTCCATTACAAATAAATTAAAATGGCTTATAAATTGTTAATAAAATAAGTTTGAAAGTTGGGAAAAAGGGAACCTGATTCGATTGAAAATATTCCATTAATTAATAATTCTGGCGTGAGGGGCGAATGGTTAATTAAACGATGATAATTAATATAAATTCATGAGTAACCAAGACATCCACAGGCCAAATCGATAAACAAATAAAAAAAGTCTGCAAAGTACATAGGTCAATTACATATAAAATACACGTACACCTATATATTAAAATCAACCTTTCCCAATAATTTGAAAATCGGTAAAACTAGCACAACTTGACTGAAAGATGTTATTATTCTCAAAATTGCTATCAAGACTATTCAAAAGCTCTGTTTCACTTTTTAAAAATAATTAATATCTATGATCACACATAATCCAACTCTAATTCCAGCACGTATAAGTGGATGCATAATTTAATATAGTAATTTACTCACTACGCCAATTCTAATTGTAAATTTGTAAATTTCTCAGGTTGTAATAGTAACTTTGTGAACATATCAATTGTAATATATTTTGTAAATCCAGTGTAAATGGCCCTAGTGGTCGAAAAACTTAAATAAATTAAAAAAAAAAAACTCTGTTTTCCAAAAATGTTTAGAAAAAGATTAAATTTCAAGAATATTTTATCCTCCTCTTCTAATAAGTTGTTTAACATCACTATTTTATAAAATAAAATCAACGGGAAGAGTGTGGCATTTATAGAATATATCATGGAAATACTTAGGCGCATGCGTAGAAGAAATAGATACTAAACCATTTGCACTCCATTTTTAGCCTTGACGAAAAAGAGGTATGTCAAAAAAATTCCGGTTAAAAATTAATAAGTGAAGGTAATAGATGGGACTAGATAAAACCGGTGTACGAGACCATCTAGGTACCAAACCGCTTAATCCCTAAAAATTTCAACAAAATTCTATTAACCCTAGTCAGTTGTGGAGGACTAGACTACTGACGAACACGGAAGACCTGAAGACAAAAACATAAAACATTTTATTAATTCCTGCATGAACAGAAAGCTTCGCTAGTAAAAAAAATGTTGTAGTCAAATTATTTTAATTTGTAGATCTCTAAAACAGAATTCTTATTTTTTTTAAGAAACTTGGCTTTATCAATCGGAACGTAAAAGTAACATTAAAAGAAATAACAAGGTCGGTATGAAAACAATTAAATTGTTATATTCATTTGATGAAAACAACTATTTCTAATTAATGTAATTATATTTAATTATTAAAGGGAATAGGATTATATAAAACATAAAGATCATGATAATTATTTTTACTCCATAGGAATATTACTAATACAAGCAACTATATTTTTATAAGTAATAGTATATTTTAGTCTATATTACTGATGTTATAAGCATTATGGAGTAATTAAAGCTCTTGTTTGTAGCAGTCGTGTTAACACATCATCGCTTAAGCTTAAAATAAACAATACGATTTTTATTCTATTTAAAAATATAACGCACCATTTTAGGGACATATCGTATCAACCATAGGTTTATAAAGTAAGATTTTTTATTTTATCTATTCCTTCTTAATTATTTTTTTTTTAACTGGTACTTATGTATATTTGTTGTTACTTTATTTACAAGGTCAACCCCCTCAATATATCTCTGGAGTTTGACATTTTTTTTTTCTTCATAACCCCTATTTCTGGATTTCATTTAAGCTTTTTTTATCATGAATATAAATTCTGGTCCTGCACTGTTTCCTTCTTCTGTAGTGGCCTACATTTTAAGGAGTTTTTGACTTAAATGTTTTGTTGTAGTGGGCGTTCTTCGAATTTTATAATGTGCTGGGGCAAACATTAGTTTCGAATTTAAAACTAAACCAAAA
>NW_027110578.1:943501-950751 GCF_000696795.3 Halyomorpha halys
AAAAAAAAAAAAAAAAAAAAAAAAAACCACTGTCATGAGAGGGAACCGGTGGTATATAAAAAAAAGTTACTATAAACAAATGAGATTTTTGAAAGCGATGTTCTTTGTTCCTGTAGCGTGATGACTTATCTTTGCAGATAAATGTACATTAATAAGTGACTTAAAATGCACTTTTAAGTACCACAATTTTCAATTTTTTTTTTCTGACGGGAGACCCTCTTTTTTCCTGGTATGTATACCAAAACCCCAAACATCATTGGAAGGTTTAGCCCAAATCTGGGAAGACGTTCCTCACATTCTTTTTTAGCGGACTTGGTAGTCTCTGCAGACTACGACGGGTTGGAAACCACTGTTTTACAATCAGAAAATGACAATGGAAGTTTCTACCCAAGTAGAGGTTTATTACAGCCCAATGCATCCTTTAAACAAAAAATCTAAACCAAATAAAAGATAGAGATTCTTATCATTCATGTTAAATCCCAGGATATTCTAACCTAGTTTTTGAAAAATCAAATAAAATTGGCTATATGCTGCTTATAAGTTATTTTCAATTTTAAGTAATCTTATTAATTTAAGTTGAATCAAAATTTTCAAGAGATTTTTCTTAGTTGCACAATCAATTTTTTACTACAATCTACCACAGTGATTTTAAGCTTTTTTTTTTCTCTTAACAATTGTTTTCTTAGGAATTAGTTAAGAGTAAGATAGTGCTACGAGAGTCGAGCTAATCAGCGACTATAAGGAAGGCATGATGATAAAATGTTCTAGAAGATATTTTCAAGGTCTCATATCATCTGATTAGGTGACTCAGCTAAAGCGAGGTAGATACAAATTATATTAGAATACGGTCAACATTTAAGAACAAAAACACACGGCAGAATCAGAACGGTAAGTGGTAAACAAAAGTAAAAAGATAGAGCAGGCAAACCAGATAGAGTATCAAGAAATACTGAAATTAAAATAGAACAAAGGCAGGAGAAAAGGAGATTAGGGAATAATATTTCATTTACTATCCTAGAATTTACATTAAGTACAAAATAATCCTTTTCTTTTTCCATTTTTTTTTTTTAAATAAAAGTTGGTATAATAATAAATAAGCATAAGTGTAGATGCCGACTTCTGCGCACTATAAAAAAAAAAAAATTAAATTTGTTACTTCAGCAATTCCAGAGTATTTCGTATATTTAATTTTAAGTATTTTACTGCAAATCTAGATTATAACTTATACCTATAAAACATTTTTTTCAAGTGTAATTCGTATAATCTTGTATATGGTTGATTTTTAATAACAAACTAGCTACTAACAGTAGGTAATATTATCAGTAATAAAAAAGATATAGTTCTGACGTTCTGGATTGACATTTTATAATTATTGGGAGATTGTATTTATACAAATCCAAGGTTTTGATGCAGTGTTATATAATATCAATGCACTCTTGAAGCTAAAGGTTATTTCATAAAAACTCTACTTGTTTGGAAAATTGATGTACTCAACTACTCTGTTGGCAATTGACGTAGATGGTATTAAGTGATGATGAAATGGGTAAGTGGACTGTTAAGCTCTTTATATTGTTACTGCGTGGATGTGTAGTTTATAGGACCCGATTAACCGCGTAGCAGAAGTAGCAAAAGCTTCGGGCCCCAAGTTTCTTGGGGCCTCTCGCATGGAGCAAACATGTTTAACCCATCTATGGCTACTGTTGATATATATTTTTGTTAAGAAGTAATGTTTTTCTAAAAAAAAATCTGCAAAATATTGCGGTTTTAAGTTATTATTAGTACAGTTCAGTAAGTGTTTGTTTGTTTAATAGATGAACAGTCCAACATTAAATATGTTTATGGTTTTTCTCTATAATTTTTTTCCGTTTCTTTTTTTTAACTTATATGAATTTTGATTTTTTTTTTTGTAATACTTACCAACAGTGATAACAAAGATTTCAGGTGAACTTGTGTAATCTGCAGAATTAGTTTAAAACTAATGTTGCTTCTGCTATGAATAACGAAGAGCAAAAGGCAATGGAAAATTCATTAGAGTCATGGTTACCAAATTCAGATATAGTCTTACGAATTTACATTTCTTTAATGACAACTAACAGTGGAGAAAATTCTAATTTTAGACGTTAAAGCAGGTAAAGAGATATTGAAGGCACATAAAGGCTAAGAAAATCAAAGTCACCTCACTTTAATGAATATGGAATTGTAATTTACTTGAAGAAATTGATCTGTCTACTGCCAAATTTTAATTTGCTCGTATTAAATTGAGGAACGCTTGTTTATAAAAGTTTTGTCGAATTTTTCAATTATGGTAAAAAAAGATCTATACAGTCTCAACTCGTTTATTCACTTAACACTCCAACGCTTCGGCGATTCAAAGATTCTCGAAGATATCTTAGTTTTAATATATTCACAAGCTCCAACAAAGTTATTAAAAGGTCGGAAGCAATTCTGCCTTTGCCAGAATACAAATAAGTCAATTCAACTTGTTTTTGTCTACTTTTCAAGGTTGATGAGGTGATTGATAATAGGGTAACAGATAGTGCAAACAGAAAAAAATATAAGTGAATAGTAGACAAGAATATAGAACAAAAAAAATTGTAATTACCTATTCCTACAATATTTATGATAACTAAGTCATCCAATGATCTTCTAGATTCAATAAGTTAAAGCAATTTTTTAACATTTTCAGTTTAACTTAGCGAAAGAAAAAAATTCAATGTTTCTATTGTCTGTTAATCAAACATTGCTCGGACTTATAGCCTCCAAAAACTAGAAGAAGATAAAAAAAAATAAAAGGGGTGTGAACTATGCAGTAATAATAAAAAGAACTTAACAGTCCACTTCTTACCCATTTCATCATCACTTAATTACGTCATTACAGTATTACAGTTCAACAGAGTAGTTGAAAACATCAATGTTCCAAACAAGTAGATTTTTTATTTACTAACCTTTGCAGCCAAGTTTCACTAATTACCATGATTATAATGTTATAGTTCTAATTACTATTTTCAAAAAAAAGGAATTTTGGACAAAATTGGAGCGTAGTAAAAACCGTTTCGAAGAACTGTGCGTCATTGGTGGGAATTTCCCCAAGAGTTATTCACACAACAGATAAGGTAGAATACGTAATTACAAAACACATACAAATTTAAAATCCAACATATATACCACTCTACCAATTTTTTAAAAAATTCATCAAATATAGAAAAAAAAAAGATAAATAGTTTGAATCATTTGCGACATTTAATTCGCACTATGTTTTAAGTACAAGTAAAATTTGGAAAAAAAAAAAAAAAAAAGAAATTTTTTGTGTTGTCAAGTTTCATCACTAATATTAGTTTTTATATAATTATAATAAACACTAAATATATCTAATTCATAAGAATTTTAGGATATTCATCACAAGATAACCACAAAATCGATTAAAAAAAATATTTTAACGAAAATTAAACAAATACAAAATTTTGGGATATTATAGGATCGATTTTCTACAAAACTGCTTTTTAGATGTTATGAAACCCATGACAATTCCGATTCAATATTGGGTTTCAAAAAAGAAAATAATTTTCCTAAATTTCCTTTAATATTAAATCAAATATTGGAAAATAGAAAACCGCTTTACAAAAGATATAATCGTAAAATATAGATAATTTTAGAGACCTGTGGATCTATCCATATGGCGTTTTTTGTAACCCTCCCTTCGTTCTTGACCTCCAGATCTTTTTCTCCTTTTTTTAGGTTGTTTTTTCAAAAGCAGGCCCTGTCTCATTTCAAGGACGTCTTCCCCTTCAAAAAATAAGAAATTACTTTCTTTTTTATCTTTTTTTTTTTTTTTACTACTTTAGGAAGTTATTACAAAAGTAACTGAAAATTAAAATAAAAAACAAAACAAAGAAAAATCTTGCATCATTTCGGTTTCCATTAAATCTTATTTCATAAGGAAATGAAAAAGAAACTTGTTTCGATAATAATTTCACAATCCAAAATCCTTAAGGCCAATGATTCATCACGTCCTTGGTAAGTGAAAGCATTATCTTGATGACTACAGCAGCATTTTTGAAATGGCCTACATCAAGAAGGAGTTACAATCAATAAAACTTAAGACTGGCTGATGAGATATCAACAAGAAAATAAATTAATGTCATATATTGCGAAAGACAAAATATTTTTTAGAGAAAGAAGATATGGAAAATTAAAATTTAGGGAGATTATTTTAAGAATATAATTCTTCATTAGTGAAGTTAATGATTGTTTTAAGTTCCAAATTAGGTTTTACAGAAAAAGAAAAATTATTCATAAAATATTATCAAGTTCATTTATAAAATGTTATAAGAATTGAATGTTTAAAGTGATTTTAAAGATGGTGTTTTTATTAAAAATATCATTAAAAAAAAATTAATAAAATTATTATTGTGCTACAAAGAATTATCATCTGATTTTTCCAAAATGTTATTATAATTTAACGATTTATAACTGTAATATGTTATGGCTTAAATAAAATCTGAAGTCAAGACTGCATATCATAACACACTTCAGCTAGTGTAGAACTATGTAAGAATATATGGTTTAATAATTTAGAAATAAATTATACAAGAACAGAAATTTACACTTTAATTTCTCGAATGAACCCACTTATCATTTTTTTTTTTTAATCTGATTCCGACATCTATCTTCCCAACACAAAAATCTACGCTAGCAAAGTTGGGTCAGAAGAAATCTAATTTTAAAACAGTTGGGTGAAAAACGTGACGCTAAAAGAATGCCAAGATTATGTAATGCTGAAGTCTGATTTTAGATTTTTAAAAAATAGAAAACATCCTTCTGGCAACTCGGCCAAGAAATTTTTGTTTCGAAAAATAGTAAAATGTCATAATTTGAAGTAGGCTACGAAAAAACGTCTTAATAAGTTTTTTTTTATCTTTAAAATTGAAAAATAAATCTATAGTTAAAATATTTTTGCGATATAAATAAGAAATTAAATCTGAATTATTTGACCGAAATTTCTATTAAATACGAATTTAAATTATAAAACAAGTAAAAAATAAAAATATGGTAAACCACAGAAAGCGAAAGATACGAAGCTCAGCAAGAGATAGCGAACTTATCTTGAGATACGGTTATAATAACAACAGAAGAATCCGTATTTTGGGATATAATACAATTTCATGAATGTAAAAATATTATTTCCACTTAAATATTTCGCATAAATAAAGTTTAAAAACGATGAATTTCACAATATACAAATCAGTAAGGAACTATGTAGTTTTTGTGTAAATAAATTAGTTTAAAATATAGTTAAATTCAATAAACATTCAAGAATGATCAATTCTTTCACTTCAGGGACAAATAGCAACAAAGATAAGGATTTCAAAAATATTTAGGGCGGTCACTACAAACGTAAATTAAAAATATTATGTATACAACATATTATACCTATAGCAAACCAGAAGAAAGATACAAAATTAAATAGTATATAGTATAATTTTTTAAAAATGAATATTGACGTTTCAGCTCTTATTATTGCCCTTCTTCAAGGTTAAAAGGACAAGAGAAGATATATAAAATAAAAATAAAAATCGACATAATGAAATTATGTTATAGATATTATAAAGTAATAATAATATATGACTAGGACTATCTCCCGAAAAAGCCTTAAAATGCACTTCAAAATGTCGGACTTAATTTAATTCTGTATAATTCGGAGGTAAAGCTTTCCTTTACCTTTGGTTGTTAGGAAACAAAAAATACATAAAGCACAGCAATTAAAGGTTTCATTTTATTAAACTAATACAAAAACTATTCAAACATAAAAAAAAAAAATTACAAAAAGTTTTCATAACTGAACAATTTTGTTTGGTTAATTTACAATTATATAATTAGTTCTTGGGCTACGCGGTCAAATCTAAAATTAATATATATTTTTTCGTTTATCTAGTACTCATATTATTTTTTTCTTATTTTATTTACTTGACCAACTCCCGCCGTAAGTCTACACTAGAGGTAAATAAATAAAAAAATAATGCTACAAATTTGTGACTTGCAACATTCAGTGACGAAGTAGAGATGAAAAGAAATGTCCACCAATGACAGGGCCATTCATGTTTTAGTGAATCGATAGGACTAACCCGTTTCCCCCTGTTCAGACCGTTCAACTAGAATACATTCACATTGAAAAAACTATTTTCCTACAAAAATATTTGAAGTTACAAAAAAAAAAAACTTTAATGGAACCACTTCAAAGCAAGGTGACTAGCAAGTTAAATTAAATATGTATAATTTAAGTGAAAAATTCAATGAACAGCCGGCCAATATCTAATGTAGATAAGCTAGCAATTAAACGAAATAACAGTTTAAAAATAATAGAGTTATAATGGCATCCAGTATAAAACTTTAAAACTTCGAAGTTCGAACAAGAATTGTAAGAATTATTTGTATAGTTGTTACTTTTTCAAACTAGTTCGCAGCTAACAACCACTGAAAGGAAACAATACTTAAACCATAATCTAATAACTTAACAAATATAGAAATTTCGAAATATATGGATACAAATATAGAACTATCGGGCCTATACCTAATAAGAATAATACACACGGAACACTCGCTATTTAGGAAAATATTGTAAGACGAGCACTTATCCATCCAGTATCCCCCCTCCCCTCGAATTTTCTATAGTGACAAACTCAAAATTGTACATAAATTGCTTTTACTGAAACAAATATCATCAATTCACATATTTATCTTATTTTTTCATAAAAATTCTTCTTAATTGTTTTTATTGAGTAATATTTATTCAGTATTTCAATTATGGACAATAAGAATACCTAAATTACGTTTTTTTTTTGTTTTTTTTTCGGTAAATAAAGTTGTTTGTTTTTCAAGGGGTTTAGTAGCATTATATTTCTCACTCGTATATTAAAAAAGAAATTGAATTTTTGGTCTTTGGAAATTGGATTTCCACAACCATGAATGAGTAGAAGAAAAAAAACTTGATTTTGAAGCAACTGAACTGAATCGTCATTTCGGATTGAATATAAATTCAATAAAGGAATCCATGCAGTTCTTGCCTATATTCACTGTTTGACTAAAATAAATAATAATAAGTTTAATTCATCATCTCATTATCATACGACATACTAAGGTTTATAAAGGCTATCAAGATAAGTTTATCCTATTTTTTCAGGTCAAGGGAACCTCGTAACGCAGAGATCAGATGCTTTGCCTGAAAGTATTACTAAAATAAATCTAGTAACTTA
>NW_027110578.1:950801-974930 GCF_000696795.3 Halyomorpha halys
ATAAAAAATACATTTAACCTTCACCTTAAGCAATAATTTCTACAATAAAAGCTACTTTTACTTGTCACTTGTCTCTAATATCTCATACTCTCTCTCTTATTGATCAGTGTATCTCAAAAACGACAATATATTTAAAGTTAAAATTTAATAAAGTATAAAGTTAAAAGTATTAATAGTGGTTTCCCTTTTGCTAGAAATGTGCACTAAGGCTGAGCTTAAACAAATTCAGGCTCCATGTGTTAAAAAAAATTTCTAATACCTAAAAAAATAAATAGTTTTTTCTAATAACTCTAAAACTTTACTATAACATTTAAAAATTACAAACGTTCATTTAAAAGATAATGAAATTCTCTATAATAAAATATCACCTAAATAAGACAAGAAGTAGAAAAGTTGTACATTAGATTCATTCGTATTTTGTAAATATCAACCTGGAAATGTTTAAATAATTGAAATCTGTGATTTATAAAGTTATAACCAGATATGCTCTACCTGCTCACTAAAGATATTATTGAAATCCATTATTAGCAGAGACAAGACTAATTGAAATTTGTATACAAGTTTTTAAAAGTATTGTATTTAGGGAGATTCTCTTGGAATCCTGTTACTTTCTTTAAGAATGAACATTAGATACAGCCCATATTTCACTTAGTTTTTTTTTTTTTTTTTTTTTTTTTTTTAATATCTGTGTCATTTGATTTGCTGTAATATTTGAAGACTGGCTGCGCTTTGGGATTTTAGAGGTTCTACTATTTAAATTTCCAACGATAGAAATTTTGCGTTGTGCTTCTTTCACCCTGGATGTGCACCATGCTTTCAAATCGCGTTATTTGGTTGTACCAATTTAGCAATTGAGAATTATAGGCCAAAGTTCTAGGTTAGGAGAATCAAGTGATTTGTTTGTATATACGCCGAAAATAGTCACCGAAATCATTGAATAAGGGAGAGCAGTGCAAGGGACATAAAAATAATAAAAGGAATGTGAATATGTATTTTTAACTGAATAAAAAACTTATATGAAAATATATTAATTTTTATTTTACAATCATGTAATAAAACTTATTTCATGTTTCAGCGAGATATTTCGGAGATACAAGTGTTTGAAATCCTTAAGGGCTAACTCATCTTTAATAGCAGGCAAAAGGCAACAAAAAACCTAGATAATAAATCTTTATCTTAGTTCGTTCACTTTAAATTAGTGAAATATAAAAATTAATAATACTAGTTTATTGACCTCAATGCAGTCTTTTTAAATTAAAAAATAACCTTGAATTAATTGTGAAATGTGACGTGTAGAGACATGAAAAGAACGCCTAGAAATAAATTTTGAACTGGGAACTTATCCAAACTATGCATTAAGTATTTTAATTTATCACTAAATTTTGACTAAAAATAATACTATGTATGTCAATATTGTTGGCAAATATAATCTAGATTAAAACAGTTTATTTTATTTTTAAATATTTTAATTTTCTACGTCTTTTTCCAGATTTCAATTTTATAAACAATACTAGATTAATATAAATTTAACAAAAAATAAAGTTGATGAGGATAAAACATGGACTGTTTCCCCCAATGCACGTCACTCAGACTGATTTAAATTTATTATAAAGGTCATGTTATTTCAAGGCACTATAATCGATGGAGCAATCAGCTTAACTTATCTAAGTAACATAAAACGCAAAAGAGTTAGTGATAATCCACGATTAAAGAAATAAAATTTATTAACATTAAATTTGACTTTAAATTATAATAAGAAAACAAACAATTAATAGTTAAGGTAATTTAGATATTTATTGGGATGAATTTGACTTTAATTATTAACTTTTATTAAAACTAATTTTAATATATAAATATTTTACAAAGCATTTATATTTTCATAACACCTACGGATTCTACTGAAAAAGTATAATTTTAGTGGTTGTGATAAAATTTTGAACTTCAATAAATATTCCTTCTCAAACTTTAAAAAAAAAAAAATCAATAATTTTTAAATTAATGTTCAGTTAAAAAACTAAAATTATATAAATCAAATTAGAAAGAAAAAAAAAGTATTAGTCCTCAATTATGCTCCTTTCCTAAACTTTTTAAGAAAATGTACCTGTTTAAATAGCGTTTATAAGCAATTTTGAGCATAATAACCAATTTAAATTGTTATACCTCAATTTAAATTTTAAATTGAAGTAGATTTTCAAATTGCACAACTTTCCAGGTTTTGATATAGCCGAAGTAATAATTATTACTTCAGTATTTTTTTTTTTTTTTTTTTTCGTAACCACCTTTATTATTACATTCGTATAACACATACATACTACATATCACAGGGAAATGATATATGTATACCAGTGAAATATTGCCTTGCAGCATTATAAGGTAAATTAAACTAATAATATAATTTTCATAGTGTAAGTTGAAGTTTTTTTTTTATTACTTCAGTATTATTTTATATAATTATTAACATTTATCTAATATCTAATGTAATGCTAAAGCTTCAAAGGGTCAGTGATAATCCACGATTACAGAAATAAAATTTATTAACATTAAATTATAATTTAAAAAAAAAAATAATAATAGCTACGGCAAGTTAGATATTTATTAGGATGAATTCGACTTTAATTATTAACTTTTACAGTAACTCATTTTAATATATAAATATTTTACAAAGTATTTTGTCTTGTGTCATTATAAGGTAAATTAAACTAATATAATGATAATAATAAATAATATAATAATAAAGTAAAGAGTTTAAGTATTTTTTATTACTTCGGTATTTTTTTTTCCGTACCCCCTAACTCCTAACGAAATAAGTAATTGAATACATACATATAGAATATATACATTACTTCAGTATAATAAATTACTAACATTTATCTAATTGCTAATGTAATGCTAAAGCGAGAATACAAAAATGACTCTCAACAGTAATTCTAATAAATTTTCGAATGAACTTAAACAATTAATTATTCTTGTGAAGAAATCTAAAATGAAACTTTTAAGAAAAGTAAAGACATTAAATAAAATAAAGTCATTTAAGACAACATACATATAAACAAAAATGTGATATGCGTCCAAAGCAGTGTAGTTAATGAACTATGAATTAAGCACAACCTCCAGCACTAACTAAAAAAGAATTTAGTTACTAACCGGAAACATAATTATTCCCTGTAACGTAGACCACACAGGAAGTAAACGGATTAATTCCATGGTTTACAAGCTCTGTAATCCAACAGCGAATCATCCTGTACCAGATCATATAAAAACTGTCCTTCTTAGACTAGCACAGAAAATAAATAACTTTTTTATAATGAAAAATAGAGGGAGATAACTGAGTTAACAAGCAACAAGTAATAATTATTTTCTTTTTTTTAATATAATGCTGTGAATAATCTGAAAAAAAAAAATGATCTAATTCACACTGCTTACACACTTCCGACCCGAAAAGTGAATTGATTAGTTATTAATTTTTAATTAATTTATTTGCTACCTATTAATTAGTATTTGGTACGATTTATAACGAATTTTTAATACTATTATCTCAATAAATAAATTAAGAGGACGTTGCCGGGATATTCCTAAATTAAAAGGATTTTAATCAATAACTACCAATCAGAATGAATATAAAAATAAATAAATAAATTTTACCTAAAATAGGAATAAAACAACATAGTTAAGACGAAAATGTATGATTTTTTAAAATGTATTTTATGTATAATTATAATAAATGTATTGTAGACGAAAAATCCCAAGAAGAAATGACAACTAACGCTTCCATTGAGTAGTATTTATGGAGCAGTGTTAACTATAGAATTATAATATATATATATTTCAAGGATAAATTATGGTAACTATATTGAAGATTCATATAGATGGGAGAATCAACTACAAAATATTGCTTTCATATGTAAGCAATAGATATCACAACTACACTGATAACTTCTAATATAGATTTATCAAAAATAGTTTATATCTTTTCACGACTATCTCTTATCGAGCCACAAACCCTTCGGTTTTGAAAGTTGTTACATAAAAACGATTATGGATAATACTTCCGAAAAATATAATAAGAATTCTCATAAATCACTATATATAAATTTTTTATAGTTATGTTATTTCATTTTTATAGTTATGAGTTATTGTTAAATATTGTTGGAATGCAATACATAATAAAAACGTAGTTATTACATTAAAAAATAAAGACATAATTAACGATAAACGACAGTTACCTTTAGATAATAAAGATGATTATTGACAGTAAATGCTTTCAAGTTTAAAGGACTAGTTATGACTGTTTAAATTGAAGCGGAACTAACTTGCATAGGGGTAAAAACACCTGCTGACCAAACTACCCCTGCGGAACACCCCTTCGAAGGGCAATGTTAAACTACCTGTCTGCTTCAGATAAATGGCCCCAAGTCGATGGAAGATGAATGAGCCTAGCTGTCAACGACTACATCCTTACTATATATACTACCCTGCTTTCCCCTCTCCACCCGAAGTTTAACCTAAAAACTAAGCTCCTATAGCTATAACTTCAAACTTATTGTTAATAAGCAATAAGTTAGAACAATAAATATATCTGTAGGATCGCTGATTGACAGTGTGTGATAAATATAAGGAACATGGTCCGGGTAAACAAATTAGTAAATAATTTACATTGTTCATTTTAATATAGATACAGTTCACATAATTTTTATTTCATGTTAACTTATTCTCTTACTAATTTGAGTCGTTTGTATTTTTTTTTAGTCCTATAATAAATTGTTTATTCACTATTGGAGTGATTTTGACCGCATCTGGACCATATTTCTTATTTTAATATAAATATTTAATTGTGGCTAGTATTTAAATCCAATTATTGTTTCAAGAAATCAAATCCCACAGCGTACTTCTTTAGATAGAATGTTTAAGATGAAATATGTTAATGGTTAACTTATTTTAGTATGACCATAAAATACTAACATGGTTTAGTCTTAGTCTAGTCTAAAATACGTAAATGGTTTAGGTTGACCATAAAATAAAAAACGGTATAAATAAATAAATTTTATCCAATTTTAGTCTCAAAATAATTGATACTTCTTTATAATTTCGACGTTTCGGCCATCCTCAAGGACAATCTTGTCCTTTTAAAAAAAAAAAAAATTGAAGTTTATATAAATAAAAAAATTGTGCAACGTACTTTCCACTGCATTATATTTATACTATTAATTTAAGGCTTATCGATAATAGATAGAAAATATGACACCGGAAAACCATATTTAAGAAATGTAAGGTAAAATTAATTGGAGCAGTATGGTAATAGAAAAAATAGACCCTGATTATAGTTAGTTATACTATATTATTATGATTCGGTAACATAAATTAAACCAATATATGCGATAAAGAACGAAAATGAAATTTCTACTGTTTGTCAGACCGACTGGCATATCAAAGTGTGGTAAAAGATTTTTTTTCTTGAATCCTCTAAAAATAATCAAGTTTAATTTTTTTTTTTTCAAATATGGTATTTAGGAGGTTACGATGACACTAAAAGCGAATATAATTTGTTTTTTTCCAAAAAACAAAATTGATATCCAACTTTACCTCAAGACACATCACGTCTTTATAATTTTTTGTGAATATAATTTCATTTAATAGAATCAATAACACAAATTAAAAACGCTTAATTTAGTCCTAACTTTTTTTCTATCTATGAATTCAGGGATCTTAATAAGCTTTAAACCTTTTCATGGCGATAGCGGATATTTGAAAAACACAGCATGTAAATAGGTCCAGTAATTAAAAGGTTTATTGTGGACAGAGATTCGACCATTTCCTTTTATATAAATAGTAAATAATAAAAATAGACAGAAGAAAAAAAAAAAAAGCCTATAGATAGAAAAGACAGAAGAAAACCGTGTTTTGTTGTTTTTTTTTAAAAAGGAAAATTGCAGTTTATTAATGAAAAGCATTAATTTTAATGTCCATAAATTAAAATTCTATAATATAAACTAATAAGAATCAATAAGGTCGTTGTACCGAGTAAAAATAGTATAATGGTATTTCATCTTAATAAACAGATGGGATGAACAAAGAAATATGTACGAACTGGTCAATCACAACGAATGGAAGAGAAAGACAAAACACCACTGACACCAATAGGGGTGTTTAAATGACGGGCGGGGAAAGGGAACTGCTTTGAAAACAAACAAGGCTCGGGATAATCCAAACAATCTAATCCCGTTTATTAAGGGATACATCGACAAATAAGTTTTCAGAGATAACTACGCATCGTAAGTAGTAACAACATTTCTTCGGTAGATACAAATGATAATCTAAAATAAATAAATAACTAGAATTAGCGAAACCAGAGGTTCGATGCCGACACTATTACTGCATATTATTCTGTCAAATGAAAAAGACGAAATCAAGCTTAACGTTATCCTTACATTCACATCTCAGCATACTCCCAAGATTAAAACACTGTAAATTAAGCGAAATACAAGAACCTTTTATTTTCATCGATAACCATACGTCATCCATCTTAGGCAGTTGGAAAAGTATGAAATGTAAAAATTTACAGAAAGTAAATTAAATTACAGGAATTTTGTTATTCATTCATTGTGAATTG
Organism: Halyomorpha halys; assembly: GCF_000696795.3. Taxonomy (NCBI): domain Eukaryota; kingdom Metazoa; phylum Arthropoda; class Insecta; order Hemiptera; family Pentatomidae; genus Halyomorpha; species Halyomorpha halys. The sequence continues at coordinate 957,409 of NW_027110578.1, forward strand.
GTTTCGCAAAAATAAACAAATTTTAGACTTGATCCAGTTAATACAATGATCATCATAATTATTTTTTAATATTATGTGAGTAGTAGAAGAGTTCATAATTAAAATGAGTGACAATTTATGATTTAATCATTGACCATGGAAGAAAAAAAATCACAAAAGCTTAATGTTGTACAATCATGGAAATTGAAACAATTTTATTACTTTAAAAAAAAAAAAAAGAAAAAAAGAAAGAAAGAAAATAACAATATAAACAAAATAAATATGTGAAATATTACAACACATAATATCCATTATCAAGTTGAAATAAAACACTTCATATCCTTAATAGTACAAAGTTCAATTTATTGTCCATTCAGTACTACTACATTTTGTCAATAACGATAGGGCAATAAAATTGAAGAGTGTTCATAAATGAGCTTTTACATTTCCCAGGATTAGAAACATTATATCACAAAGACTTTACAGTAAACGGAGGCCAGTTTGGTCTGAAATCGTATATAATTTAATCCCGTTTATAGATTTATAGAATATTTGTCGAAAAATCACTCATTCATAGAGAAAATGGGCAAAAACCGAAAACCGTGGAAATTACTTTTTTTTTGGCTTTCTTTGACCAAGAATGATCGATTTTTCCACAAATATTAACCGGGTAAAACTTTCCAAAATTTGACGGCTAACTAGTTTCTGGAGACCCAAAAGTTCTTGAGAAATAGTTTCTTAAATATTAGCTAAAATAAAAACAATTGAGATACCTCCCTCCTTATTGCAGCAGACCTCTCAAATGAAAATAAATTAATTAATGGTTTATAAGTTACTTAAAAACTTAATTTGAATGAGTAATGATTGGAACCGTTTCGTTAGAAGGGGTGTAGGGGTATAGGGTATACTTGGTATGGATTTGTTGTTTGGTTTAATCACAGGAGTTTTGTCCATGTTCATTCTTGATTTTTCACAAGATCTGTTTATAATTTTTTTTTTATCAAATAAGAATTTCCCTGAAGGATGAGTTTTCCAAATCGATTTCTTAGGGCTAAAAATCCTTTATCTTAAAATTAAAAATAAAATTAATCCTTCCGTAGGATTTCGAAATCCATTCTGTAGTCTGATATAAATTTCTTAAATTAGGTTATAAGATTAACGAATCATTCAATATCTTAAAATACAAAACAAAGTACTTTTTATATTTTAAGAATTGTAATATAAAAATACAGTCTTTGTAACTGCACCTCTTTTTTGAAAATACAAACTAATAAAAATCCGTCTGTAATTTCATCCAAAAATATCAAAATGTATATATATTATTTTATATTTTAGAATAATAATTAAAATATTTTTTACTCGGGAAGTAAGGTTGAGTATGTTAAAAGAAAAACTAACAGTAGTAATAATTAATGTTAATATACAAGTAAACCCCCACCCCCTTCTCTCCTAGTATTTAACCCCGCAGTAGGTCCGTATACAATAATTATTATTTTATTGATCTTGTAAAAAATTTATTATACAGTCCAACTGAGTATATAAAACGTGACACATACTTGCATGCACGGTCGAGGAGAAAATGGGTTTGGAAGTATAATTAGCTCCAGAGATCAATAGGAGCCCTGCTTCGTAGGGCACCAATTTACATTTTAAAGCTTACAAACTTCCTTTGCCCAGGACGAGGGTTCCGTTTATATAGCAGGAGAAAATAAATACACAATGAAATTACCGAATGTTTTTCCTTTCCCTTCCAAAAAAAATTATGCACGTCTCTGAGACAGGTGTTCCTGAAAGTGTAAAATAGTGTTTTCAACATCGGTCTGAGAGGCTGAGATTGTTAAACTTACTAATTTTTTTTTTTTAAACTTTTATAATGTTTTTTACAGTATTACAAGTATCTATAAGAATTCTCATTCGTACTCTTCTTTTTTTCGTTCAGTAAAACAAATGTGTTACAGCACAGGTGCGATCTAGAAAAATCGTGGAACTGATCACACCACTGCAAGAAGAAAAGTGGGATTTAGAAGATTCCTACGTTTCAGACGCAAATGAGGAGAATGTCATAGTTGATGACGATTCTTCTGCTTAGGAAATTAACGAATATGATAATTAAATAAGATGAATATTTTTTATGTATCTAATGACGATACTTTTTTGATATATCGCTGCATTGTTTTGATAGTGGTGCATGGGTCAAACAAAAGTTTTTTTATTCTTAATTATACACGTTCCGAAGATAGTACCGTAGACAGGGGTTTCTTCCACTAGTATATAGGCAAGTCCAAAACTAGCCCCTACAAGCAGCGATATGTTCAAGAGACCACCAACATTTTGTTATTTGAATGTGTGTGTGATACGAGAAATAATCTCAAAATCAAAGGGCATATAATTTAAAATAAATTAATAATAACATTATCATTCAAAGTAGAAAACCCTAATGATTACGGAGTTAATCAAACAATGTACTGGATAGCCTATCAGACTGTCTCTGGTATCTAAAAACTTTATCTTTTATCTAAATGGTATCTTTTATTTCATGACTCATTTTTGGACTCAGATTTCTTAAAATGAGAAAAACTTATGCCGACTGCGATACTTCCTCAAACTGAGACATATGAGGAAGTAAAACGAGTAATGGGAAAGTTGTGATTCAATTAAATCAAGATATGATGACGAAATGGATGACGGTGGTTACAATCTGGTGTCTATTTCCGTCACATTGTATGAAAGAGTTTTTTGTCCATTTGGTGGATATATAGAAAACCACCTGTTTCCCTTTCGAATTACGTGGACAATTTTCCTTATAACGAGAGATGTTTAATTAAAAACTCCCACGCTTTGTCGTTTATTCGATGTTGTTCAAGTAATCACTAACTGAGAGGCCTAAAGAAATAAAAAAGGCTTTATTTTTTATGGCTATTAAATAAAAATAAAGCTCTTACCACCTTCCAAATATAAAAGAATAATTCAAATTCCAACTAATCCATATTTGTCCCATAACGTTGAACAAATGTAACTAAGAGATGTTGATATTATAAATACAAAAAAGAAAAAAAAACATCACAACAGCAGGGTGAATTCAATGTTAATAATGTTTACCAGAAGATATTAAATTTTATTAATATTCTAAAATCCACATTTTTAAAAACCATCACACATCATTGTTACAGGAAGTAGATTTTAAGGCAAGTTTTCGACAAGTATTATGTATTCTTGTATAACAGAAAATATATTGACCAAGGTATTCTGAAGGCAGTGAGAGCGTTTCATTATCTCGTCAACTGAATCATTCTATCCCGCCCATAGACAACATTCTACCGGAGTATAGATGACCTGAAAAGAAACCTGACCATCCAAGCCATGAAACAGGCCGGTTTTAACGAGAAGCTTTAGCCAGTCATAAATCTGAGACATCACAACACTACAGAAACTGATTACGTCAATACGATGGATATCGAACAGCAGGATGATACAATATTTCCTTAAAATGTAACATTTTATTGTATCAATGCAAAGTTAATTTTCAAAGCATTTTTTTGTGTAAGTATTCTGCCTATACTTCTTGTTCTTTCCTTAAATTGTATGCGTTACTTTTGTCATTTAACGCTTTTTATACTTATAACTTTTACTTTAAAATGTTTATTTCCTGGTTAACATTGTTGAGTTATATTTTTAAATTTTAAATAAATATTAATTGTGTCCGAAACTATATCATATTTTTATGTATGTATTTACACATTATTACTATACATAAAATTGAAAATTTGTAGATAAACTGTATTTAACATTTGCTAAAAGAAAAAAAAATAGATATAAAGGAAAAATAACAAAACATCATCTATTGCCGCTATGTATTATTATATTAATTTAAATTATACTACATTTCAAATATATAAGTTTAAAAAAAATGTTTTGTTTTGACAATAGCATGCGAAGCAATATCAATGTAGTTATTCTCTCCTCTATTGTAGATATAGATAGATAAAGAGAGCGAGTTCCAGATAACGCAATATGCTTTACAAATGCAAGAAATTTTATTTTAAAAATTAACCGCTCCTTTATTAAACAATGACAACTTTCCTTATTTGTGCAGATACCTTAACTGATGTACAAAAGTTCAATTGAAAATGTTGGCACAACAAATTTATAAAAAGGAGCACATAATTCTTCGAACATAAAAAAAAAATAAATAAATAAATGAAGGTAAAATGAGAGGGGACGGCAGAAAAGAGATGAGAGAACAAAATAAGTATGATAAAAGTTGCATTATTAAATTTAAGAGGCGTGAACTCATTTTCCATCTAGAAACAAGAAGTAATAAGTCAGAAATTTAAATAAATACTCATTAGAGAGTGAGATTAAAATTAGACTGAAAATATTACAGCAAATTAACCATGGCATGATCATTAGTGCAAGTAGTAGGTTTTATTTTTTAATAATTTTATCTTAAAGGTCTAAACTCAACGCGTCAAAAAGGCAAGGTAAATGTGCTATTAAACTAAACTTAACTACTTCGCGTCAATGCTATAAAGATAAAGATGGGGTATTCCACATGTACATTGTTTGCCATGAAGCCGCTCGGAGATCACAGTGTTGGCAACAATACGATTATGCTGGACCAGATGAGGTTATCTACAGCAAGAGGGAGCAATGGCAGAGCCAACGCTCGGATAAAGGAAGAAGTACAAATAGATATAGACAAACACAGGCATAGACAAAACAGGGAGAGAAATGTTTGTCATTGCAATTAAAGGAGTGTAACCTTGACCTCAACCCTGGGGATCAATAGCCCCTCCCCTCCACGAGATCTCTTTGTGTACCCTCGCCACTCTTTGTCTTCATCGGCTCTGGAAAGGATCGGGAGCTGGAAACGCTGGCCTAACCCGACCGGTTCTGTACTAGCAACGAGCGAAACGAAGCAGGCTCGAGGAACCTTGACTAAAAATAACGATATCCAAGCTATATTAATCAAGCCAAGAAAAATTCATTGCTGATGAAAATCAATCAGAGATGAAATTTACTAATACAAATACGTTTTAATAATCTAAAATACAAACGAATATCCAATTCTGGCTTTAGTAAACCAGAATAAATCTATGAAATCAGACAAAAACAACTTACGTTCAAGAAATATTTGGAAGTTTGGTGATAATCAGGCAGAGAAAAACATTAAGATGCCTAAACATTTCGAGGACAGCAAGTACATAAGAAAGAATTCCTTTTTGTTTTTCGGCATACGTAGGTCAACTAGAATTGTGTGAACTGAATTCAATTTGAATTAGACGAATAAAAATTATTAGTTAAGAATTTTCATCAAGTAAAAGTAGATTCTAGTCGTTCCAGCATCATAAGAGGATTCCTTGTTAGTCGTTTGTCAAGATGAAGAAGATGGGGGACCTGTTTGACAGGGACAAGCGGAATGTTATTGAAGGATCCGGTAGGACAGGATGTCATAAGTTTCTGACGAAGAGTAATATACAGAATATGATGATGCACGTTCACATGTTATTTCGATGGCGTTGTTGGAGAGTTTCAACTCAGAAATATGGCACATCAGAATATTCAACGCTTATTCCTTCTACACTAAATTCTAATGCTTTTCCAACCTTAAGCTACCCAACAGTACTTTACCCCTGGGAAAGCCTAAGACCCATATTAGATGATAAGAGGCGAAACTCTTTAAAAAGAAGAAAAGGAAGAGGATTTAGAACTAGATGGCTCTAAGAGAACTCTGGGGCGAGTACGTGCCGAATCAAAGGTGAGCCTACTTAGCATTTTAATCACTGACTCAATCCACGGCAAATGGGACATTACCATGACATCCTTTGCATGTGCGCTACTCAAGGATAGCCAAACAGTAAAACGGTCCAATATTCCTATCAATCCAAACATTTTATATACTTTTAGATAAATTTTACGATCTTTGTTCCTTTATAAGTGCTAAATAAAAAAATAATAATAAATTAAAGTACTATTTTTGCTTCCTTACTACCGAAGGCAGACAATGTATACGTGCAAGAATTTTAAAAACATTACATTCCCAGAGTCAGAAATATTCACCCACACTTTGCGTTTTGACATCAAGAAACATAGGTGACGGTCTGTCAGTAATCAATTTTGTATTGGGGCATGAAGGATCGAACTGTTAATCAGATTTTGTTGAAATTTTCAGATTGTGTGGATTGGTACCAAGATGGTTTCATATAGATTCTATCGAATTTACAATTTCAGATTATTTTATTTTTTTACTAATAATGCTTTTTATTTATTGATAGATATTACAATCTGCCACACAGTTGTGGGCAATTGGTAATAGTCATGAATGATCTCATACATACTAAAATAAAATAAAATAAATTAAATAAATAAAAAAAAAAACTCTATATACAAACAGAAGAATAATCAAACTATTAATAGCTGAGTGTTAGAATATACCTAAAAATATAAAATGGTGTAAAAAAAATGTGCTTATGTTACTTTCTTAAAAAAAAATTAATTTTAAAGCCCCATTGCGCGAAAATTGTAGGAACAAGAACTGTATGTTGTTTCCTCATCTTCATTTAACAATTGGATTACCTCACCATATAAGCTTACGTTGCCTGTTAAAGCAGAAAAAAAAATAACAGTATTTTTATTTTATTTCTCATGTCAAAAAAAAATTTTCAACAACTTCAGATTTGTGTTCAGCCTAAGTAAGGCTCTGAAATAAAAAAACTTTCCATCTCAAGCCATTTTGCTTATATAAAAGTGACTGAGGAAGTATTTCCAAACGATAGAAGTATTAACGAGTTCATTCTGTCGCATTCAGCAGTAATGTTTTCAATGATCACGCCCTACTGTATGGAAAATTCCGTAGCATTGTTGCTCTTTCCTCAAATGGAATCGGCGATTAAGGAAATATTGAGTGAATGGCCAATAGCCAGATAATACTCGGCATTAACCCGTTCATTTCATAAGGAAAATCTCGACAGTTTTGGATCTGATAATTCTAGGAAATTTTAAATAAAATAAAAAGTACCAATCATTAAAGGACCACCATAATACAATAAACAGAAAAACAATTTTCAGACTTGAATTTTGTTCTGTATAAGTGTAATAGGACCATTGTTGAAATTGTTGCTACAAATAAAACAATACAAAGACAAATGTAATTGCACCTAGTTTTTGTGCTTAAACATACTTTACTTTTTTTCATTTTAGAAATTATTATCTGTACTTTAATTAAACCTATTATCGGCTAATAATATTTAAATTTGTCACGAGACCTATTGAAGTGATAAATTTTAAATACGTTGAGCATCTAGTTATGTGGTCACATTCAACACTAAGTTTTTTATTTGACTATTTACGTTTTTGACTTCCTTGATTATGACTTCGCTGATTTAGTTTTACAGTACGAAATGAACATTTTTTTTTATTTAATAAAGCGTAAATCAGTGGGTTTGTTTTTTATTTTAACACAATGCCGAATGAATAAGTGATTTAAATATCACGTAGAGATTGTTAGGAAGGTGGATAAAATATCTCGGCCAGACTTTTGGAAAAAAAACTTAAAAGGCGGTAGTTTACTGATTATTTTAATCTGCCATTTATTCGCATTATAAAATTTCTATTTATAAATACGGACTTTACAAGCTTCCGACGAAGTTGATTCGTGGTTATGTCTTACAAAACAAAGGAAGTTTCTATTCCAAATTTAAGACAGTTCTTTAGGTTTTTTTTTATTATTAAGAACCACTCAGAAGGTATCAAAATTTATTACTGAATTAAGTAAACAATGAAACACCAAAAAGCACATCATATACTCTTCGGTTAAAAAAATATATATACAATTTTTTGTATTGTTGAGAGAATTTTATAGTTATTAAAATATTAAGATTATTTACAAGCAGTAATAATTATGCAAAATTTTAGAAAACTATAACTGTTTATTTTTATGTACTTTTACTTTTAAAATGTAAAGGTATGGTGTTTTTATTTTTATTTTCAGAAACCGTTCTATTTAATAAATTTTGTTATAAAATCCAGCCAAAAGAGAATTTAGTTCCAAAAAACACCTTAAGTTTTACAATGAAATAAATAAAACAGACATATACTACATGGAGATTTTTGAAAACGATTTCTAGCACCACTAATCAATTAATTCTTAAAATATTGATTTTTGTATTTCTTGCAAAAATTAGGGAATAAACGACTCATTAATAATGGGCTTATACCAATATATGCGTAGGGGAATTTGATAAAAATTAGAATACATGTTATAACAAACCTATGGTAAACCACTTACCCACTCAATAATACTTTGACTTGAAGAAATATAAATTTAATTTTACGCCCAAGCAAATAAGACTACTACTTACTTGCTTCCCAAACCAACAAAAACTACTACTGACCAAAAAAGTGGAATACATAGAACCAGATTATATAAATAATAAAAATAATAATAATAATCATATCCACATTTAAGAAAAATTCAAAGGCCATAGGAAATAAACTGAATACCTACAGGATTTTATCTCCTGATAAGATTGTTAAATGAAAATAAAAATATAAAATTTTATGAAATGTTTTTTGTTTTTGTTGGGATAGGGTTTTGGGACAATAGATGTTATGTTTTTGGTGGACGACAGCTCATCAGGCATGACCAAGAACATTTTTCTTCTTGTAAGTAGGAAGTGAAGTACAATATGATTCTGAAATTGATAAGACAGGAAACGGATGCATTTCACCGTGATATCAAAGTGAACCTTCCATTAGATTTAAAAAACTAAGGAGCACAATCTGACACTGTGCTGAATAAAATAATTATGTGAGATAGATACACAAAGTCATTAAATTTGTTTTGCAATTTCATTGTTTATGAACAATTGCCAATTTAAAACTATGATTACTGTAACAGATCCTACTATAAGCAATTATTTGGGAAATTTACGCTTTCCGAAAATAATAATTGAAAATAAATTAAAATTGAAATTTAAGTCATATTTTTAATTTAATATTAAAAAGTGATAAAGTAGAATCATAAATGTTTGCTCTTATATAAGTAAATTCAGAAAAACAGTTTTTTAATGTTGTCAATTCTCACTCTAATATAATATCGGAAATAAAAAATTGTATGCACCATAAGCATAAAATACAATTATTTAATTAGGGATATAATGCCATGTTATGAGGCCGAGAAATCATAGAAACAATAAATCTTTAGATTAATGATTTTACTTCTGCATGAAAAAGGTTCAAATTATAAGTAAAGTTACTGGAATATCGTATTCCACAGTACGATTATACATTGAATTGTACAAGTAGGAACAAAAACTTAGGAAAAGGAGAAAGCAAATCGGTCAAAAATAAAGATCCCTAAAGATCGGATGAATGGGAGAAAAAATTCATTGAAATTGGATAAGTGTACCAGGGATTAGAAACCACATAGTGACCGAAAGCGTTGAAAAAAAACTCAGAAAATTAATTAGAAAAGACGGTTTAAATGGGAGAGCTGTGAAAAAGAAACCTTCAACTGAGGCAACAAAAAGACAAACAAAAACAAGAATTTACAAAAATAGATCGAAAAATTCCTGCACCCCTCCTTCATTTTGGAGTAATTTTTAGGGGAAAAACAAAATTAAAATGAGATGTTAAAATTGAATTTCCTTTCAAATTGGAGAAAAATGATATGGCCAAGACCAATCAATTCAGATTCAGAACCGTAAAAAAGGGTTGGCCTTTCAGTCAGTGCCTTTAGGATATTGTCTGTAGGTGAAATAAAATTTCCTTGTACTAAGACATTGAAAATTTGAAATCCAACTGACATCGAATGGGAACGCTGGAGTAAGGGCATGGAGTTAGGAATCACGACAGTGAATATAATGGTGTCACTACTTTATAATTGTTCTAAAGATATTGTAAACTCTCTCCAGCCAACTGACATGGAATGAGATATTAAAATAAAAACCAATTGCGTATAATTAAATTAATTGAGATTATGGTTAATTAAATAGTATGAAATTGTGATCAAATAATACATTTTTGTGTGTATATCAGGCAAATGTTTGTGAGTCGAATTTTCTAAAATATTAAAAAAAAAAAGAAGAAATAATTGTACAAAATCCAATTGTTATAGTCGATGGAGTTCTTTATGATTTATTCTTTTTTTAGATCTTACTATTTGGGAAATAAGTTAATAAAATCCTTCAATTTTTCAGGTTCTAAAAGATTTTTTTCAATGAAAAAAATACGTATCTTTCACAGATAAAACTTATAGGAGATAATGTTTAGGTGATACTTAAGAAATGCTTAATTAGTAAAAGATATTATCGGATTTTGGAAACTGAGTGCAGTTAGCCATAGAAGTAAAAAAAAAAAGAAGATATTGCAGCTTTTTTTTTATTCATAAAAGTAACTTTCCAAAATAGATACAACACGCTAAACAATAACACCATATAAAAATTTAAACTATAAAGAAATTCTAATGAAAGGGGTTTCATAAACAAATGACAATCGGAAAATAATTATTACGTTCGACTAAAGTGGCGAAATTTTAGAAAGTTAATACGTTATAGAGAACAATACTTGATGATTTCTTCAGGGGTGCTAAGGGATAAGAAGAGAATACTAAAAGGTTTAACTATTGTCATCTTCAGAGTCTCTAAGCGCAAAATAGAATTAAATTTAAATCTGTACCGCTCAACCCATGGTCAGAGGATCAGTTCTTTGTAAAGAAGTACTGTTACTAGACTAACGGTTGTGCAAGGAGGTGATTTGGTCAGAATCACGCTCGACTGTCAAATTTTTACCCTATTTAAGAGGCTGGGTGGACCCCCGCAGGAGGGCTCCAGAACCCACAGGAGTTGACTCACGGCTACAGTGTAACAGAAAACAATTTTCTACCCAGCCGGATTCGAACTCGGGTCCTTAGAGTTAATAGTCACGCGCTTTACCCCTTGGCTACCACGCTCCCAATAAGTGCATACATGGAGGCATTACCCCGACCTTAACCTATCTACAATTACATTTTATTGACGGCTAGCTGACCCGGCAAAACTACACTACAGCTAGATTTGAGCATACATATAGAGTAAATGAACACGAATGAAAAGTTTATAATTAAACATTCACATATACTTCATTATTATTATTATTAGTTTTATTAAATAACTTTTAATTAGTCATTATTCAATTTTAAGTTCATTTCAGTGGTCTTCGATGTACAATGTTTTTTAAAACTTTATTTGACCTATATAAAAACAAATAACTTTATTCTACCAACCTGTAATGATATTTTGTTATTTTTAATTATTGCAATAGTACCAAATAAAGTCCTTTGAAAGCATATTGCACAGCGAGAGAAAACAAGCAAACTTTTTTTTGTCAGAAATTTAATGATTTTAATGAATCTAAACAACCTATGAAGCATCAGAGCAAACCAAAAGCTGTATACAATTCCAAGAGAACCAGCCCAAATACTTCAAGAATGATTTCAAAAACATGGGCAAAAATCTCAAAAAAAAACAACTTAAAAGTAATATTTTTTTTATTTTACATGGGGAATTGTATAGGATATGAAAGAGTTAAGTTATGCACAAATTGTATCTAATTTTCATCATAACTTTCTATCGACTTCATAAATTTCAACAGATTAAAAAACTTCCCAGATAACTTTACAAATACAAATGGATCAACAGTACAAATCTTTGCTAAAACTGATCCGGTTTCGGTGATTTTAGTTTTCAATTGTAGAGAAATTTATTATTTCTTAAATATGGTGGCTATAGTATTCCAGAAGATTATAGGTTCGGAATTATTCTAAAAACCTTTTTTTAAATATATTTGAAATGTTCTTTTAAACAACAGGTTTTTGAAATCCAGTGGTTAATAAGGAGGGACCAATGCACAAGAAAAATCAAACTTATTTCAAGTTGAATGAGATTATTTTAAGCTTTATACAATTATCAGTAATATTTTAGACGTTCATAGGTAAGATTTTTCATCGATAAAAATAAATATGAGGAGAAGATGAGGTCAGGAAATAAAACTTTTTTAAACTTATTAAATAGTTCCAACGTTTCGGCCAGAATTCACAGCCTTCATCAGGGCTATTTATAGGAGATCGGAAATCTATGTGATTAGATAAGATTAGAACGCAAATAGTTTCTTCCCTTGACAGCAAAAAAAAGTAAAATTTTCCCGAAACTATTCCTGCGTTTTTTTTAACAATACGACGCTTTTCCTCAAGGGATAGTAAAATGAAAAAAATCTTATCAAGGCTTGACTATAGAATTAAAACCTTTACCAGCGAGATAAGGATGTCACATTGTACCATTTTGAACTGCCCAAATTATATACCTCTCACTAAGCCTATCATTGTTTTAAATTCGATGTGCTTAATTTTGTTCATAAAAACAATCAAATTCTCTATCAGGAATGAAAGGGTAATTGAAATATATGATATACCCTAAACAATTTTAATCAAGTGGAAGAGTCATATATCGAAATTTTTTTTATCAATTCAGCAAGATCACAAAAATTTGAAAGAATCAAACTTAAAATTCTCAACATCTTTACCATGATTCACACTATTTCGTTCGTTAAGGAAACAGGATTAAAGAAAGAAGCCCTAGCATGTGAAATGCTAAAACCATAATTCCATAAACAAAATTGCCTCGGGCAGTGTAGTAATACAATATTAAGAGATATGTCTCTCAGAAGTCGATATACATAAAAGAGTATAGTATCCAACGAATAATAAAATATCGATTGTAAGAAGATTGCTGCATGCTATCGATCTGTGGCGTGTGAAAGGATGAAGCATATCTATTTATGTTTATTGATTACCCAACACCCGATGCTTTTGACTTGAAAACTAACTACACCGAGCCTAAGAAAACGGCATAGTGGCTAAGGGAATCGATGGAAAAGAGAATTTAAGGATTTTTCAATATATGAAAAGTTTATCACTTATTTATATTTCGAGGTTTTTCATAGCATCCAAAATAGTTCTTGGCATGATTTCAGTTTTCTTAGTATCTCATATCAAACTACAAAAGTTCTAAGGAGTATATTTGCATTCATTGTAAAATAAAAGACGTACTTCTTTTTTTTTTTTTTTTTTTTTTTTTTTTTTTTTTTTTTTTTTTTTTTAAGACTGTTGAATTAAAAGAAAAAAATTAATTCACACAATTATCTTTTCCTTAGCAGCTTAGATTGCTAGAAGTGATATCGCAACAGACGATCTAAGTTATCAAATATTTAACGTTAAAGAACAACAACAGAACAACAAAAACATGTTTTTAACGTTAAAGAACAAACTAAAGACAGAAGTTAATACTGCAATTCTCATTCGACCATAAACAATTAGTAATTGCACAAAAATGAAAACTAATTTAACATTTAAGAGTAGCTATACATATGAAGCGGTTAAACCAAAAGTAATAACAGACATTTTCAATAATTCCGTGTCAAATCCAGAAATATAAAAATAATAATAATAAAATCTGGAATATTTGTCGTTACTTTTAATCAACCTCGTAACAATAATCAACATAGTTAACAAAACTAAGTTCAGACATCACAAGAATCTTTATCAAAAGAATCCTAGTAAAACTTACACCACTCTGAGTTTAACTGCCTCTCCATGTAAACATATATTTCTTCTACCCTAAAACCTCTAGGGCGATATCTGTAGGGAAATTGTTAATTGAAGCGTGAATCTAAGAGTAAATGAAATATGAAATATCACATTTATATCCCCCCGAAAAAAAAGAATATGTTGTGGCCAATTTTTTTTTTAATGTATGAAATTACACACTAGCAGACGAGTAATTAGAAACTCGAGTTGCCAAGGTAAATCCATAAATTTAGCCAAGCTGAGAATAGCTCGAAGGACTGAAAACGTGTTTCCTTCTCGGCAGACAACGTGGCGGTTCTCAGGAATTGTGAAGGACGATTATTGAGGACTGGCTCAAATTATTGAGATATCCCTGCTCAATAAAACCCAGATAGATCGAACGCCAATACCCTATTATGCTTATCGACAAATCCATTTTGAAGTAACAAGATTACGTCAATGGTTAGTTATTGATAACAGTCCTATAAGTGGTTGACAGTTGGCAGGCGTTAGTTGCCTCATACACCGTTGGCAGCTCTTTGATAACGCTTTCTTGAATCTTCACAATAACAAAGAGATTCTATTAGGGTATATGGACAATTATCTCCTTTAATAAACTACATATTTTTAAAAATATAATTACGACGATTGGGAATGATTGTCCTATCTTTAGGCCCAAATAGTAATATAGTCTTCCTTTACACACCATTTTAGTCTTTACTGGGGATGAATTTTATGAGATGAAAATGTCAAAATATGTGTATTAACATATTTTTATTTAAACACGAACATGTAATAAAAGAATATAAATATTTGATATAAAAAAACAAACAAAAATGGTGAAACTGAATTTATACCACCCTAAAAATTAATAAAATAAATAAAACTCTGTGCTTGCTTAAAAAGAATAGTACCATTAATTGTATTGGTTGTCCTCCCCAGCTCAAATTCCTTAACAAAATATTTGCAACTTTAATTTTTCAAAAACTTATAGTCGACGACGGGTTCGCGAAATGGATTTTAATGACCGATAAACAGCTTTGGAAAAACTAATTGCAATTATATTTGACTGTAATTGGTAATTGCGATTAGTTAGGTTCAACAAGTAATTGTAATTTCGACCGTAATTTCAATTGCAGCGATTCATCAGAAATTGTGGTAAAACTGTCAAGGGTTTTGTTGACATATTTTGAAGCTTCCAATACTAATATCAAAATTCATTTTTTAAAATAAATTTCTAATTAAATAATTTGTAATACATTTTTAATTCCATATTATCTGCTCTTATTTGCCATAGTCGGGACTGAGACATAGCTACCTAATAATTAATTTTAGGTATACTACTACATATACTGGCTAAAAATTAGAAGGCATTATATCCATTAATAGATAATATGAATATTAATATATGATGGGGTTTAATTTATTAGTGAATTAAAAAAAAAATCTGAAGATACATAATTTAATTTGAGGGTCAAAACGATGTTAAAGTTTTAATAGTAACTACAAGACTAGCCATTTTGTTTAATTTTACCGAAATTATTGTTTTATTATCACACTATTTAGTTTTATCAACGGTTAAACCAAAGAGCTTAAAGGGTGCCAATCAAGCAGAGTTATACTGAAACTTCAGTCAGTTTTGAGGAGTGTGGTTAAAAAAAGTATAAGTCAGAAAATTGCCGAAATTGGTTGTTTTATTCGCAGTAGACATTTTAAACATTATACTCAATACCATTTTTGCTGTCATCTCTAACTAAAGAGAGTGTCATATTCTACTCTCTCACAAATAAAAACTGAAGCCAAAATGTGGGGAGTTAGCCACGCCCCCGGAGATCAGGCATACGTTGAGGTTGGTAAGAATGTACGCTATTTTAAAGTAAACTGAAACAGAAGTACACCATTTTGGCTTCACTTTTTTTGACAACTTATTTCCTCCATCATACCCCTTCCTATAAGCCCTAAATAATTCTTAATCTATTCCGAAAAAATATATGTTCTAGAGGGCGAACCGTGTCGATTTTAACGTGTTCTACAACTAACACTTTCGACCTTATATTTCCTGACTAATGTTACTTTTCCCACTCCCGGTAGGTGTACTAATGATATTTGTCAGCTAGTAACAAAAATCGTCAACAACCTTAAAATCAAAAACAGATTAAAATTCGAAAAGGTCGATTGCATGAGTAACAGTAATGATTCTAAACAGGAAAACACCTTGAAAATTAAACGGTAATGAGAAATGGCACCTAGGGCTTTTAAGATGCAAGATGTAATTTTCTTAATGCGCACAGGGTTAACATGGGGTCTAATGTAAAAAAAAAATTTTACCAATGATAATGGATTGAGACCTTCGCCATAAAAATCAATTCAAGGAGCTAATCTAGAAATATTAACTTGGTAAACCTACAATAAAGCTTTATCCTTAAAGTAAAAACCTTTTGTGAGATAATTTTACTGCTAATCGTTAAATTTTAGTTAAAACATTCACGCTTGTTATGATAAAGGTAAATTTTTTTCTTCTATTTTATTCACTTATTCCATGACTTGGCAAATATGCACATGTAAACTTAGACAAAGGCTCTTAGCTTTCTAAATTTCTTGAATATTTTACTATATTTTCAATCCAAATTAAAAATAAATTCATAAGATATTAAATTAAGTGAACGATCAACTATAGGGTTATTTTAGAAAGATATAATAAGAGGTGCACAAATCATGAGATTTTGTTAAAAAACGCCATATTCAATAGGATACAGAATTACATAGTGACGTTTTTACCCACGAATCCACCTCACAACTATTATATTCATGAAAATATATTCATCAAAGTGGTAAATTAATAACCTTACGAGAAGTATGAGATTATTACAAAAACTTCAACAGAATCAAGGATTATTTATCTTTAAAAAAAACATAAGAATTAAAAAAACGACTAAAACAAATTTAGGTAGGGCATTGAGAAGAACGTTCTACAAGGAAGGAAATCTAAAAGAAAATACTGCCAAAATAGTAACATTTCGTTTACACATAGAAAATTTTTAATTTATTTAAGCATTAAAAAATATTGAAAAATTTAAATAAATCATAAGAAATTTCTGATGATCAAATACAAAGTCTAACTAATAAATAAAAATGGAAAGTACAAGCGAAAAAGGGGATTAAAATGTAAAAACAATACCATCAAAAAAATACATAAATTTAATTTACTTTATCAGGCAATAAGTAACAAAACAAGATGATAAAAAAACATTCCCAAAATGAGGAAAATGTAAAAACAAATGCCATAGTGTGACACCTTTTTGATTTTGTACGTTCACAGATAAAAAAAGTTTAAAACGAGTAAAAAAAAAAGAAAAAAAAAAGACCCTTTCTGTTTAATGAAAAAGTTAATACACGAAAACCGTTGCCGTAATCAGAAACTTCGAACAATAATAAAATTGTTCATAAGTAACTATTACACCAAAAAGTACAATATAAAATAAGAAATATATTGATACCGCGATAACTGACACCAAAAAGAAAACTTTTCTCAGATTTCAAAGGTTATCACAATATAATAGATTGTATAATGCAAACCAAGTCAATTTTAAGCTGTCATCGATTCCCAAATTGAAAACATGATTACAAAATACCGACGTATTTCGTAGTGCAAGTAAATTCTTTATTTTAGATTCGACCATGTTATGAACGTGCATTAATCACCCATAAGTATCAATTTTGTTTATACACATTTATTAAAAAATATAAACAGTATGTACTACATTTTATAAGGTGCTACCTCATATATCTTAAAAAAAGTCTTACATTTCTCAATATAGCAATATCTGGCGAGTAAAAAAAAAAAAATATATAGGGTGTTTTTTTAAGCCCGATAGAACTTGAAATTGTAAAAAATAACACAAAAAATTAAATTGTAATCAAAATTTTTTTTTTATTCGAAAGA
>NW_027110578.1:974980-976824 GCF_000696795.3 Halyomorpha halys
TGTATATATAAAGCCTACAAAGCTACCAACTTGAACAGCCCTGATGAAGCACTAAAAAATGGGGCGAAATGTCGGAAAATAAATAGTTGTTAACTATCGTTTTTAACCACAACTCTCACCATCTTCTTCATTCTTTAATTTATTAATATTCGCTGAGATTGGGAAAAGGCCTCGCAAAAAGCAACCATTCCCTCTACGCTCCTCCTCAATTATTTCAAATACGTTTCGAAATTGTAGCGACTGCATTAATCTGATTTAAATTCCAGTAATTTCATTCCAAGGCAAAGCATATAATATATTCCATTGTACCCGGTCCCTAAACAGAACCTTGAATCGCAATTTCGGAACCCACACAGATCGCCTTGGTTATCGTTAAGCAATCAGAATAAATATCGATGCTACCTCGATGCCTGTATATGGAGGTACCTAAACAAATCACGGGTTTCGAAAGTGGGGAATAGAAGGGCGGACCGGTGTTAACATCTAGGTTTGAATAAAGAAGGATTTCGAACAGGTCAAAATGTTATAATTGTGACGTCCAAAGATAAACGAAGTATATACGATGAAGTATACCGAAAAAATAAAGGATAAGCATCATGAAAAAGCATTCATAAATTTTTTCGCCATAGGAACTTTTTGAGACAAAAAATATGTGCGGTACTTTTGTTGAGCTAAAAAAAATATATTCACAGCACCTTTCTATGGTTGAACAAATATAAAAATGTCACCGCAATAATCATAAAAGCGGTTGAGTACGTTGAAAAATAAAATAAAAAAATACAAATTAAATTTTTTTTTAAAATACTTAGAGAAAGTGGCATTCGCTTATGGAACCGGTGGTATAGGGTATGGAGTCATGTATATTATGAATAGTAATAAAAATAAAAGGAATATGGTCCGGGTGCTTAATTTTTTGTGTTATTTTTTACAATTTCAAGTTCTATCGGGCTTAAAAAAAACACCCTATATGTATGTATACCTAAAAATAATATACAAAATAATAATGGTAACCACCCTACAACTTTTTAACAAAGTATTATTACAAAAATTATAACGAAAATTAGTTACAACGTGAACGTAAGTGGTTAAGTAACTTTTAAATAACCTACTTAAGTCAAAGTACAGTATTGGTTATGAGCATAGATTTATCTATCTAAATATTATTTAAAAAAATTTGCAAAGGGGTACTAAACAGTTTTGTATCTGTATAAATTCTTCCTTTAATTATAACAATAGATCAATATTCCCTTTTAAAAACTAAAAAATTAATCCAACTACAAATTTATTTCTTATTATAAAAAAACTAAAAACTAGTAATATTTTAAGCCTATTATGTGATCATAAAAGGCATCCAGAATATTAAGAGATCTTCATAAGGGGCCCATATCGTCAGAAGAAATCGCAATGTCTGTGGACTTCGGTTTTTTTATTTTCCTATACACTGTCTTTCACCGCTTTTCAGCAACAGCGTTTTTTATGTTTCGGTATTAAACAATTTTTTATTATAATTAATTTAGTGGAACTTTCGCTTAACAGTTTACCACTGAATTTTCTCTTAGCGATCCGATATAAAATATTATTAAAATTTGTATACTACTCTTATAATTTTAGAGAAGAATATAAATATATATAAAGTTATATATTGTGAATATTAAATGAAATAGTTAATGCAAGTATAAACTATATATATTTATTATCGCACTGGATTACAGAGGTTATTTTCATATTTTAAAAACAATAAAATAAAAATAGATTGTTTAACTCTTTCGCGAATCATCCCAGACGCAGAACACGTTTAATGATTCAGCACTATTTTAAGAAGAAAAAAAAATTTATGAATTTAT
>NW_027110578.1:976874-1011757 GCF_000696795.3 Halyomorpha halys
TGACTGCCGTCAAAATAGCCCTGAAGAAGCCCTGCAACGTGGGGCGAAACGTTGGCTCATTAAATTAGTATATTTCTACTATTTGAGTTTTTCTTGACCGCACCCGGACCATATTCCTTTCATCTTCACACACGGTCAATCAATAATCTTCCAGTAATAAAAATAGTTTGTTTTGTTAGTAGATTTAGTTTTTTTTTTTTCATCAATATATTCTTAAAAATATTTATTCAAAGGTTAATTAAAAAAATCTCTAGATTTAATGTTTACGATATAAAACTATAGTTTTAAAAAAATGTTTGATAAAATCATAGTCTTCATATCTCAGATTCTAAAATAAGTTATAGGACAACCATTGTGAAGAAAGTTTTAAGAATAATAAAGTAAAAGTTGTATTATATGTCTTTATTTATTATCTATACTATTGTATCCAGTTAAAGAGTTCGCTTGTTTTAACACACTATTCTGCCACACAGTACACAAGTCTGATTAGAAAATCTTTTGCGTTAGATAGACCCTTAATTGAGAAAAGCTTCCACTTGTATGTGGTCAGAGTATATAAACACACACACTCATATACATATGAAGACGGTACGTATATTTCAAATTAATCATGAGTGAAACCGCGAGGTTCAACTATTTTTAATAAATAAAAAAATAGTAATATGTAAAAAAAAATATAAAAATGTATACCAATGTTTATGGACGTCAATTGCGCTAAAAGATCAAACATGGACGCAATACCAATGAAAAAAACTATAAAATGTAAATGGAATCTTTTAAAAAAAAAAAAGAAAAAAAAAGCCATTATTTCCTTTAATAAATAAATGAATAACGTATCCAACATTCTCGACAATCCTCTTTGATTATCTTACAATGGAAATTGTTTTAAGAATACCTGCACGTGTAAAAGACATGGAAAACTTTTAATTATTATCCGATAGTATAAATTTAAAATAATTCATTTTTAGAAAAGCATCCTCTCTGTTTCAATGTAATGCAAAACGTGATAAAGATAAAGATGTTGTAAATATGCAATATTTTATTAAAATGAATTTAATATGTTTATATGTTTCTATTCCAAAATGGAAAATATAATTTTTAACTTCTGAAAACTACCACAATTCAAGGTTTACAAAAGATGCAAGGTGCTTTGTAGAAAAGTATTAAAAGCAAAAATCTATTTTTTCCCAACAATGACATAACACTATAAAAAGCCATGAATGTTTATTCAATAAAATATTTTTATGGTTGTCAGAGGCTTAAACCAACTTTTTTCAACAAATTTTTCGTATTCTGGTTTGGATAAAACTTTATATTAATGCTAATCATAAGATTATAATTTTTTTTATTTTAAAAATACATCATTATTTTTTATAAGTCCTACATTTTTTTTATTCAAATTTTGAGATCAAGCAAATACAAATTGAATTAAAGTTGTAGTATATGAGGAAACATAATTGCTAAGTATTTATAGCCTAAATACTAAATTTTGAGATTAGTTTAAATATCTTGATGATGATTAGGCCTTCCAATATCATGTAATTTCTTATCTCTTTATTCTTTTTAGTTTAAAATTTCATCATGGTTACATTCCGAACATTAAAGGTTCCACAAGATAACATGATTTGTACAGGTGAACAGTATAGAAGATACACGAAATAATATCAAGAATTGATAATTTTTTTTTAAATTTAGTTACTGTAAAAAAATACAATAAATATTATACGAATGTAAAACACTATGTGTAATGAAGAAGAAGAATTACCAAATTAATGTTTTATCGCTTAATATCTGTTATAAAATAATTTTAATTTAATACCCAACATTAAGTAACGTTAAAAAAACAACCACAGAACAGCCCGAATGTAACCAACCGTTTCCCACAGAGGGAATGGTAATGTTGCGTCAGGAATTAATTTTGGCCCATTCAAGTGGGTATCGAACCCACAAGGCAACGTGCAAAAATGTGACTCGATAAAATATTTCAATGTTACTGAACATATCTTAATTTAATTCACCACTTCGACTGCAATCAGTTTACGCATTATATTATAAATATCAGATATCTACACCAATTCTTATAATTTGTGATAAAATTTGTTGTCTACTCAGTAATTCATAAAATATTATTTATTGATTAAAATCAAAATTCTATGAAACAATTACGTTTCAAAATTTTCCCCATGTGAAATCAAACCCTAATAATCAATAAATCATTTTTAAAAGATACATTGCTCCTGAATAATTATAAAAAATATTTTAAAATATTGTCGAGAAAATTAAAACACTTTAACGCAGTAAGGAAATTTGGTCAACATTTTTAGGATATTTAGAATTTTTTTCCATTCTTAACAAATTATTGTAGCAATACCCCAGCTGAAATTTAAACGAAATTGTAATTTCATCTCGTATATGTGGTTAGAAAGTGACTATAAATATAATTTTAATATTCCAATAAACCAAACAACCAGTACTGTACGAATCCATTATTTAGGACACTGACAGCGGCAGGTCAGCCACACACAGACTCAGACTCGACTGAGTACAAGTAAATAAATTATTTCAATCAAAAAACCAGGTGAGCCTAATCACTAACAGACAGACACAAAATACAGACAACCCCTTTCCAAATAATCAAATTTCCTCCGCCCCTTCATAAAAAGTATTACCAGAATACAGAAAAAGAAGCTACCTTCAACCCTTTTTCATCATGACTTTATCCCCTCGCACCCGTAGGGCTTGAATGAAAAAAAAAATTAAAAAAAGTATAAATGTTAGTACAAAAGAAAAAAAAAATGTACCACAACCCTAGGGAAGGGTTTAGGTTCAGTAATTTATAATAAAGTTTAGTATATAATTACGTGATTTGGTTAGGATTCACGTTCAACTGCTCGGTTTATTCAAGGGTATACGTCATATACCCAATTTATAAAGATTGGAATGTACTCCAGGATTCTTTAGGATTGAACCGCTACACGGCTTGTATGATACAATAAATAAATAATCTACCACAACCTGAATCGAAGTATAATATATAATCTATACATAATATTAATATGGATATTGGAATTGGAATTTTCTTAATTTTTAAAAAAATAAATAGACATTTCAAGGACAAGAAAATAATGAAAAACATGAGATTTGCTAAAATTACATAATATTTTTAAGTCATTTATTAACAAGGAATAACCGAGTGGTGGTCGGTCACGAACATTCAAGTTACTTGAGCAACAGTTTGCCATGACCGATTTTTCACTAAGCTCCTTAGCACCTCGCTTTATCTTCATCTGTACCTCAGCTTGAACAAAGGTCATTCCGGACATTTGAAAATTTTGTTAATTCGATAAAAAGTAAGAGAAAAATCATAACTTAATAAAAACCGATTTAATCCGAGTAAGGTGCTTGTAGCATATGCCGACTATAACTTCTTTAAAATTAAAAAATATATATATAAAATGAATTTTTATGTTTGGTATTTATTTTTAAATGCAATATCTTCAGACTCAAAAAAATATCAGTGATACTGCTGGGAGTCCAAGGCCACGGGAGAAATAAAACTTTTAATAAAAATAACAGGCTAAAGGAATATAAATATTAAGAATAAAAAAAATCGTGATGAAAGGTGATCATTAATTTTTACTCTGGTGTAAATCATCGATATTATTAGAACTCTGAATTATGCAAGTTGAGAAAAGAGCAGAATTTTATTCTGAATAAATACGGAGGAGGGGGAACTAGACATCAATAAAGTAATTATTTACGCAACTACCATTAACAAACGGTGCCGGGTAAGAAAATTTCTCAATTTTTGATTAGTACACATTAATATCCCTTAAATAAATCTGAGTAAATACTATGCAATATTATCCAACATTACAATCAAACTGAATAGATAATTACCGGCAGGATTTACATATGTGCACAGACATGAGTATGGGTATGTTTATCTAATTACGGAAATATTCAGTGTCATGCGGTTACGGAACTTTGTACAGCTGTGTCCTTAAACACAAGAGCAAGGTCACAGTGTATATTAGATTTCAAGATAATAACGCATACTACCACCTTTTAAACCCTCTGAAAGAGAAAAAGAAAACAGAAATTCTTTCTCCAACTGTACTAGTTTGAAGAGGAAAATCATCGTCAACATTTGATCAAGTAGAATATATATTCTGTCAACTCTTACAAGTAATTGTTACTTATAGATAAAATTTTAGACAGTAAAAAACAAAAAATAATTTTAAAAAAGTTGAAAAATGAATTATACGGTCAGCAGTCAGGTTCAACCGCGAGGTTTAAAAAAAAAATTGATGTCAGCTGACAGGCTCGAATATTTTCTTTGCCTAAGCTCTACCAATCAATGGGCCGAAATTGTCATTAGGATATTATTTTATTAAATATTGCAATAAATGGGAAATAATAGTCAAATCATAGATAGTAGTACAATTTTACATTAGGCATCATTTTCATTTGACATATCGTGTTAGGTCATGACAGATTAGTGACTTTTAAGTTGCAAAAACACGGGTTTTTCTCGGGTGATTGTAGTATAAAAGAAAAATAAACCGTTAAATTTCAAAGGCCCAAATGTAAGTCTTAGAAATAGAACTTAAAAAAAAATTTTTTTTTCGGGTAATCAGGTTTGTAAAGTTTTCTCAAATGTTAGAATTTTCAACCAAAATATTGAAACAAGTCATTGAATTTGAATATTTGTAACACTTCTCTGAACAAAAAATTACATGTTTCTGCAAAGTTTGAAGTTCTCCTAATTAGTTTAAAATTTGAAATGTTTTTAGTATAAAATTTAGAGCCATGTTTATTTGTGACAAGTTAAGTTTGGTTTGATACAAAGGATACTTTTTACTAGTTCAAGAACAAACTGTTCAAGTCTAATGTCAATGGAAGTATCATTACCTAACGATTTGTAAGAGATAAACAATTTTTAGCATATTGAGGGTCCTTGTCAATTATGGATTGATGTTTAGAATAACAAGGATCCCCTCTTCAATTTAACTGGAAAAGAGGATTCGCGAAATTTTTTTTTAAAGTCATGGACCTTCTTAAGCTAGCAAAAGACGAGATGGGGTTCACGTAAATTTCTCAAATAAATGTTCACAATTGTCTAGAATCCTAATTTAAATCCATTTGCGATATAATTCAGTGTTTTTGTTTTCGTTTTTAAAAAACATTAGGTAGAGGACATGTTTTTCATATTACTCCAACCTCGCTCCGCTTAGGGGGCGATAGAGTAAATTAAAGAGCGAAGGTTGTTAAAGAGGGAGTGAGAGGATTACAGAGGCCCATGATTTCGCAACGGCTGCAGTGTCCTTTACCTTGATCAAGAGCCAAGTGGTCTGGTGGGTTGGGTGGGGCAGCGGGAGCAACAACTTGCTCATTACAGTCCCTTCGACATCAACAACAATTACTACCATTCTATAGCACGTCTTGAATCGGCCAAGATAAATTTTTAATTGTTGAAGAAAATCTTTCAACAAAATAAAACCTGATATTTAATTTCAGTTTTCGACCGTCGATATAAAAATCCGAACTTGTTACATTTAAATGGCATTTTACTTAACTGAATATTTATGTTTACTATCGAACGTTACGGTGTGGCAGCTCTATTGTTCACTAGCGATTGGCTCTAGATTAATATTTCATAGAATACTGACTTAAGACCAACATATATGTAAAAACAGAAAAAAAATAGCTACTCTTTGACTTCTACAAACGCTCTTAAATACCAATCTGACGGAAAATATAACAAAAACATACGCGGCTAATTGTTATAACACCAATTCATATAGTCTAAACATATGCTTTCTAAATGTATGGAGAAAAAAAAACGCACGAACTTATCCTGACAGTCATGAATTAGATTAATTTAACCTATAGGCGCTTAACGTAAAAAACATTAATATAATAAAAAAAAAAAAGTTACAGAATAAGGCAACTACTTCAATTCCTACGTCACCTCAACGAAAGGCTAAAGAGATCTTCCTCGGATGAGGGATTTCTAGTTAAGTATTTGTGCGGGAAACTTCGGTATAACGAATCTCAAGGATTATGAAAAAAAAACAACAACATATAACTCATGCTTTACTCAGCTAAAATCGAGGCTATAAACAAAACTTACTTCGTAAGGACACTGACTAAACACAAAAGAGAAGAAGTGAGAGGAGGGTTGGTAAAAGGCGAACCTAGATTCATATCTAGACAAGTTCGCCCATTACACTAAGGACACGTCGACAATTCGTTATGTAAAGCTATCTTTGATAGAGGTCATTAAAATTCGTTGTAAATGTTTTTGCTGAGGCTTACAATTCGTCTTAAAGTGATTACTTTATTCGTTATGTCGACTTATATTGTTTATTAAATTTGATTTCAACAACTCATTAAATCAAGGAATTTGTTATACTAAGGCAAGTTATTCCGAGGGTCCTCCGAAACTGGTTTTTTACACCAAATCCATGGATTTTTTTATTCATTAGTGGTGTAAATAAAATCAACTCAAGTTGAAAACAAGTTCGAATTTTTATCTCTACTGACAATTTATAAGAACATAAAAACTATTGTGATTATTCTTCAATAACAATAATGGTGGATATGAATCGTATTATAAAGAAATATGTTGATGCGGACCGTTGTTTCGGCCATATTAGTAAGCCTTCATGAGGGCTAAAAGAACAGTACACTATAGTAGTAATAATAATAATAATAATAATAATAATAAAAAGTAAAGATTATTGCGGAAGAAAATATTATTTCACTATATTAACCTTTTATTTATATTATCCTGCGAAATTGAAACAGTATACACAAAAATATAAATTTCTGAACATATTCTATCACTATATTCACCATTAATTTTTATTATTTTGGGTAATTGAAACAGTATACACAAAAATTGTAATTTCTTAAAGGATTTTTGTCTTAAGAGGACACGCAAATTAAAACAAAACCACAAATAGGAGGCAAATCCAATAGAGTAATAAATTTAAGGTAAATTTTTAGAAGTAACATGTATTTAAGGATGTTGCAGACACAAAGTAATAGGAACGAGGAAAGTTTCTTATTATTTTCGGCAGAATTATAAACCATATTTTTAGAATTGGCGTATAATTTCGTAGGAGATAAATATATTTCTTAAATAACAAAACCGGACGTTACAACCAAAACAATGCAAATTCATGATTTAGTACCAACAGTTAGAAAAGTAATTAAAACGTCAGCGAAACAAAAAAGAAGATAATTTTTATAACACCAGTCACTGACAATTACAGTTTTTTGTAAACAGAAAACAAGTTAATTAAATAGAAATGAAAAACTTCAAAGGCTGAATTAAAGGCAATAAAACGTGAACTAACAAGATTCAGAAGACAGAAATTATATCAAACTTGATGAAAAGGTGCCTATCGCTTTTTTCCGGATTTTAGCTAACTTACATTTTGTGGACAGTAAATACTAATCGAAAAAGTGTTTAGGCTGCCCCTTCCTCACAAGCTTTTAAAGTTTTACAGAGAATGTTTAATAATAATAAATCTTGGCGAAATTGAAGGATTGTGAATACCATCTATCATCTGTCCAAACCCAAATCAGATCAGTCTTGATGCGATCCTCCCATCTATGTTTCCGTCCACAACTTGGAGGTTTACCCGTCGGTTAAGCGGTTATTAACATTTAAATTAGAGAGAATGAGCATCCCAAATTCAGAGATGCATGGAGATAATCTCTCACCAATAGAATTCAACTTAGCCGTTGTACCGACGTAATAAGAATTAATTACTTTGACAGAAATGTTCGCTAGAATAAAACATAAGACGTAAAGCTGATATTAGGAACGTATATAGAAGTAGTTATGCATGGCGAAAAGACAAAAATTAAACAAGTGTAGATATAAGATAATTCCTGAACAATACATAGAACATTTTTTATTTGGCATTAGTTACAGATTTAATCCATAATAAATCTACATTGTATCTATAAAAATTTATTTAAAACTAATTTTTCATTCAACAAATATATATATGAGTGACCATGTTTCCCAACCTATTTAGATTGTAAATAAGATAAAAAGATTTGTTTCATTGATGCTTGAAACCGGGGAAAGGGAGAGAAATGGCGAGGGAAAAAGTTTTGTTAAATTCGTTAAATATTCCTATTTAAAGTCAGAAATTGTTCAAAAACTCTATTCTCAAATATGAATGAAATATTTTCCGAGACTTTTCTAAAATGTTGATTTTTAATTTAAATTAACACAACGATGTCGATCTAAACACCTAACAAAATAAATTTCATTTTAATGCAGTTTAATAAATCAACAATGTTGAAATTTTAATCAGCCGAACTACTTCAAACAAAATATATAATTAGCAATATGAATACTTAATGTAGGCCGCTGCCAAAAAAAGTCACACATGAAATTTATCAAATTCTTTTACCATTTGCCAATGTTTTTTCAACGCAAAGGACATTCAATATGAGGAGATACAGTAAATGGGATAACATAAATTAAATAAAAACGAGCGATAAAAGTAATTTTAGAAAACAGTTATGCAAAAATCTTATTTGTTTTTTAATAATTCTTGAAAAGGAGGGTTTTGTTTGTTCGCTTGTTGTTGCATCTTGCAGTCTCCATGTATGCTTTTTATGAGATTGGATGGATAGCCAAGGTGGTGGACGCGGTCTTACTCTTGTTGCTTCTGAAGGCTCGCCCCTCTGTGTAAACGGGCTATTATGCAATGGGCTAACAAAAGGATGGGTAGATTTGAAAGTTGCTGAAATACCTAATGGAAAATTCCTGAATTAAGAAAGAGCTGAAATACTGAACCTTGAGGCATGGTATGTTTTAATCATATGTAGACATAAAACATTAAATACTAAATTAGACAGCACTTATGAGCCCTGAAGTTCTAAAATAAATATATCTGTATAAATATTACAACAAACCTGATATGTGATGTAAATCAATCAATATGAAAGATATAATAAAAACATGTTCTTTTATATATAATATGAATGACATGAACATACAAGATTATGACTATTATAACCAACTCGATACAATGCTGATGTATTTACCTGAGGTGATGGTATATGAGTATTTTATTTTTCAATAAAGAGGAAATTAATATTAGACGTAGAGTGTCTTTTTATTGAAAAATAAAATACTCATATACCTTTTTTTTTTTCCCAATTCTCAATTAATATTACTTACCGCCAAAATGTAGTAAATATTATAAGTAGAAATAGACACAATTTATCAAAATAGTTAAATATTGACAATAGCGATTCTGTACATGATTTCTTGCATTATATAATATAGTAGTATGCATTAGGACTGTTTACTATAAATCATCGCATGATAGTTGAAAAAAATTATAATTGTATACATATTTGCAAAACAACATAATTATAAAAATTCGTCCACCATACTTATAGTTAGTATCAGAAACTACGTATTCCTAACAATACATATTTTACTACTTCATAAAAAGCATTCAAAGCTCGACAGACAATTTACTTTTGTAGAATTTGAAATTCTAAAATGACTTTGAAGGTCAGGGAGTAACCAGGAAAAAAAAACAACCTTAAATTACAACACCGTCAGAAAATTCAATTTCCAGTAAGAATCCGTCACCGTAAATGAACTTAGTCAGCTTGTCGATCATAATCAAATTAGAATGACCTTTTCTTAGGAAAAAAAAATTTAATTATAGACGATTTTACGCTTATTCTATTTCAGGAACTGTGAGCTTAAAAAATAATAAAAACTGTAAACAACTATTTTAGATTACTGGCGTTTTATGACTTCAAGACGCGTCAAAAAGGGGAAAAAATGGCTTTCTTAATTTAATTTTCCATTAAAATCTCATTTTATTGGAAATTCCATAATTAAGTACGCTGCCGAAAAACCAGAAGAGGTTATATTAAGTCGTCTCCACTACGAATATTACGAAAACTACAACTCTTACAAAAATAAACGTCTGTTCAAGAAAATTCGACTAGCTTCAATTTGAGTGCTGGTTGACATCTACACGGTTTCCGAGATATATTTTTTCATAAACAAGCATATTGTGAATTTATTTTGGCTAATATCACGAAAACAAACTGGCTTTAATAGGAGTGCTGATAGACATCTGTACGTTAAATGGTTTCTAAGATAAAGATTTTTCAGCACATTTTTTTAAAAAGTATATCTCCGAAACTATAGAACATAAACAACTCAAAGGGCTCATATTCTAGCAAATTTACTTAACTTATATCGCGATATTCTATCAGGTTCTCTAGTGTTGGTATTTTTAAAGATATGTTGCTCATAATGATAAAGAATTTTTTTCCTAACATCATGCAACAGCCACCATTTTTCATTTCTCTTAACTATACTTGGCTAACTCGTCAATTTTGACTAGTTACTACATATACATAGCTTTGATTAAAAAAATAAAAAATTGATATCAAATAACTGACTTTTTCCTCACCTTGGACTCTTAGGCTAACATTGTCGTTATATAACTATTAATAATATAAATTATTTTCTGATATTTCTCACTGTAAATAAAATGTTTTGTAAAATTATCAAACTTGATCCAATAAGTATGAATTATTGCCAGTTTCTGCAAAATCAATTTGTATGGAGCATCGCCCAAAAGTAAATAAATTAATTATGATTACATATATTATTGTTATCTATTATGAAAGCTATTTAATTATATTCTGTTAGTTAAAAAGTTAAGAAATCAATATTTTCTCTGCTTACTCAGGAATAATTTTTAAATTGAAGGAAGTGGAAGAATAAAAATTTTATATTTTATATAACTGAATGAAACTTAATATTTAATGAAGTTGTACCGGAAAGATAAGATAGGAGCATAACAAATAACGATATAATGAGAAATAATAAAATATAAAAAGAATATCTATTATATCAATTAGAAAAACTGGATCGTTTATTTTAGAAAATATAATAAGTTGGCAAACATATTTAAAAAGAAGGAGTGAGAGTTAAAATTCAATGTTTTTCTCTTTCAAACATACCGATGTAATACTTTTTCATTTAGGTAATTTCAAATAGAAGTAGTGACATCTAAAAGAAAAACAAATCTTTAAACTTGAAGAAAATAAATTAGAAATTACCTCAAACGAAAAGAATTTCAATAGCAAATGAACCTTGATTTTTTTTTTTTTTTTTTTTTTTTTCTTACCTCCTAAATTTTTATTTAAATCAACATTTACAAATATATAGTACTTACAAACTAAGGATTATATATACATTTATTTAGAATTTTATAAATGAACCTTGATGCAACCCATTTTTCTTAATAACTACCCACGTGACGTGGAACTAAATTATTGGCGTGCCTGACGCCTATCATGTTCATGTTTTTAACAAAGGAAAAGTATCGTGACGTTTTTACCACGTTAAGGTTTTAATTAATTTTTAGTTGAGAAATTTAAATTAATATTTAAAAAAATCTTGATGTCACTTAATAATTAAAATCCTATAAAATAAAAAAATTACGAACTGATAAAAGATTAATTTTATTTGATGAGTAAACCATTTGAGAATAGATGAGGAAAAAATAAAATGTAAATAAAATTTTTAACAAAACTTGGTGAATTTCACAACTTCATAAAAGTTTGCCATATTTTTCAATAATTATTTAACAATTATTTTAATTTTTTAAAACAGAAAATATTGAAAAAACATGATAAAAGAGACTACATAAAGAAAAATTTAAAGTTGTCTTGATAAAAAAACAGGCGGTCATTGAACGCTTTTGAGGCCTCAAGGTCTCAATCAATCCGGCTAACCTTGTGAGGGTAGTGTGCTATCTCAATATGAAAAAATAAATTTATAAAGCTGGATTTTGAAGGCAACATTTTCAATGATGGAATGAATGTTCATGAAAAAGACTAATCCGGGATTATTATGAGATATTTTCAAACAAGTGAGTACGGTATTAATGACGTGTTTATTTTCCTGTATCGAAAGACAAAACAGATCTCATGAAAAATACAAATATTTATCTTGAAAAACAACCACTAGTATTTGTTGTCATTCCGCAGCTATGGATCCTGATTTGTGTCAGTTGCAATACATCTGTAGCCAGAAAAGAAAGAGAGGATTTTGCAATAATGCGATGAAATCCAAGGGGCCATAGTGTTTGACAAATACAGGGGAGGGGGTTACAAGTGGGTCGGCGACAACCCTCAGCTCTCGAGTAAGACATCTGCCCCAGCTTGTGCAACCATTTCGGGCCCACAGTTTGATAATGGTTACAACAGAATTTCTTATATGCATGAGTTTATACGCTGCATCTTATATTTATTTTGGTAACCTCAGGAAATATGTTAATTAAGATGTCAAAGCCAAGGGCATACGGTTGATGTTCAGGAAAACCACCAAGTCCTGAATATTTTCAAAAACCGCTCACAATTTAAAATTTCAATTATTAGGATTACTATAAATATTGTTCTTCAACATTATTAATAGTGTCAATTCGTAACCACCAACCGCAGAGCACGATATTTTCCTTAGTACATTGTTTAAAATTCGGATTTAATGACTTCCTCGAAAGGATCATATGAAACTCAAATCCCGAAGCAAGGATAGAAAAACAAGAACAAAAAAGTCAAGGAAATCGAGGTCGAAGGTCAATACAATGCTGATTATTTTTTAGATACTAAGGGCATTGTCCACAATGAATTCTTTGACAATATCAAACTCCTTAAAGACCGCGTGGCTTGGATATGACCGAATATAAACCGAGGGGAAATATGAGACAGCGGCTTCATCTAAATGCTGTTGTTACATATTTGAATAAATTTTTCACCCAAAATCAGCCAACCGCTACGTAACTGTCCCCTTATTCACCTCATTGGTACGACACTTCTCGTTCCGAAATACTCATAATACAAAGGGTAACGTTCAAGCTATCAAAATATAGATGACGAACAAACTGAAGAACCTCAAACCAGAGGACATTCAAGGGGGCCTTTCAAAGAAGTGCATTGTGTCTCATGGGGTGTATGTATTTTAATGGGGATAATACTGAGCTGATTCATTAAATACAAAAGAATTTTTTTTAATTTTAACACCATTCGGACAATATTGACCAGTGTATAAAAATTGAACATATGACCGGTGTTACGCTCGAGGCTTCCTTAACAACCCTACGTGACTATACCTTTTTTAATTTGAATATTTCCAATAGATCTCCTACTTAATCTATGACTGAGGAGGTGGGATGTGACAAACCCCAGGTAGCAATAAAACGTTCATACCTTTGGACTTGGAACTCTCACTGCTCCATCCTTTTTTCTCTTTTCATAAGATGAATCATTTCTCAGGATCACAAGGGGGTAACGATTTAGTTAAAAAACTTGCACAGCAAGCACCATTTGAATATAAAATAAACATAGAACTATTTATTATGGAAACCGAGGAGATGGTTGGGATCTTTTTTTTTTTTTTGGACAACTTGAGCCTACATCTCTGACCTTAATAGCAGCTTGTTGGACTACGATGAATTCGATGCTATCACGAAATGGATAAACAATATATGAATAGATTTGTTGGTTTGATGTTGATATACGGGTTTACCTGGTATGTCTTAGTTGCTTACTAAAATACAAACTTGTAAGTGGTTGGACTTCAAGAAAAGAAAAAATTAATTCCAAGTTGTTCAAAAAAAAGAAGCTAATCATTTTCCACCAAACGTCTTCCCAGTTTCCATTATAAACATTTCTAAATATTCATTATGGAAATTTATTCTTCTCATAAATCTATAACATCCATACTTCTTTGCTTTTAAAAAATATAAAATCTCAGTTTGAATAAAAACAATCAGGGTTCGTGAAACCCCTCCTCCTCCATAAAAACATTCAAAACTTTAACTTTCCCACTTTAAGGTATAACAAGTTCATTTCGATTCGAAAAATACTAATGAATCCTTAAGAACTTTGGACATCATTCTATTCTAGATTATAGTTAATAAATTTACAATTGTTTTTTTTAATATTTTATAAAAACCCACTTTCGTAGCCAGCACAAAATGAAGCGGTTATCGCTGTGCTACAGCACTTAATCCCAACGTAGTGAAGACAGGTTCAGTTCAGGTTTTCAACCACCAGTTGGCAACGTCGCCCTTGTGGCTTAGCACTTCCGTAACTATGCAAAATTAGTATTAAAATCATTAATATAAATTTGATTCATATGAATTTTTATTAATGATAGTAAAGCTGTTATATTAATTGGTTCGAAGAATCTTAATTTTAACAAGAAAGACTGTTAAACAACAGGTTAAAGATTCCAAACCTCTTGCAAATGAATGGCGAATTAGGTGATGGAGCGAGCGTTTAGAATAGCTAACGCCATAATTTTTTAAAACTGCATTATTTATTTATTATATTTAATCTCCTCCCTATAATCCTCAAAGGTGCCTAAAAAGTATATGACCATGGCATCTCCAAATGTAGAATAATATTTAACATGGTGTCGATAGATAGTGCATGATACACTTCAAGGATCTCAAGGCTGAAAACTATAAAATTCAAGGTGATTTTCGTCAACTGATAGTGTTAAATTTAAAACATCATATTAACCATAAAATCATGAACTTATTTGGCTTCATGAATAGAATATCATTCTAGAAGATGCCATCATCACATCATCAATACTTCCTTTTTTTCTTTATGATCAGAAATCAAAGAACCCTGTTTCTAAATTACTATTATAAAAAGAGATTCTCCCGTTCCAGAAAAACAAAAAATTGTGAATAGTAATAAAAACGACTAAAATAAAAAGCTGTTTCTTAGTGTGGTAAGTAAAATAATCCAAAAAGGTCTTTAATATCACTGTGTAGTTGATTCCTTGCGAAACAGATATGTACCAATCCTGTCCATCAAAAAATGAAACCAGTTCAAACACAAAAACAAAACCTTGCTTTTCTCTGAATGGAGTCTAGAACAAGATGGCTTCAGGAGGTTACTTCTCAGGTCAACGTTTCATTATATTGTACTTACATTATAAATAATTCTAAGGCTCAATTAATTATCAAAAAATAAAATCTTAGTTAGCTTATAATTAACTAGACAGTTTTAGTACCAATATCAACCAGTTCTTTGATTTCCATTCTGGAAGATTTAAAAAAGTGCCTAATAATAAAGACGATCCTCTCTTTATTGCAGACCTATACTTACAATTTGGAATTCGGGAAAATAATCACAAGATCCATAACAACTCGAAACAATGAATACAATTTTGAAATTGAGTCAATATCATGAAGACGATACTAGAAGAAATGACCAAGTCTTTAGCTACCGGTTGTAGAGCGAGCGATAGCAAAATGGGTTAGTGACGCAATACTGAATCACTTTCTGACTCAGGCAATAAAAATAAACAATAAAGATTGCTGCAGATGCACCTGTATAGGCCAACAAAGGGACTGAAGAGTTGATGACAATGGAAATAAATCTCTTACGATAGGCAGTCGCATAAATAAAAGTAGAATATGATGTTTTTTTTTCCCCCTTCCAATTAGTGTTCATAAAACTGATGTCAATACTCCAACAACACGTTCCATTACCAAAATGAAAATTGACAAGACTGCTTTATACATGCATACAGGCTAGTTTGGTACAAACGCATTACCAAATTAAAGCTATTCATACTGTTCTGGAATAAAATTAGTAATATCATAAATAGATTATTTCTGAATGAAAAATATAATATATTAGACAACGATAACTTCATAATTACATCTTTTCGTTTCTATCTTTTTTTAAATAAAATTTTATTATTTTGTTTACGATCAGAATTTCTCACGTATTACTTATACTATACGTGTACGACCGTGGTGATTAGGCATAAGGTATATTTCGAGTCAGAAAAGGAGCTGATTCGAATTTTAGGATGGGTTGATTTAATTTCATATCTGACTCAAAACCAATTCAGACATTCCCTCTATGCCTAGAGAAGGTTGAACCTACATAATAACAACTCATTCCCGACCTCGTTGTAGTAAATAAATCGTAAAACAAAATTAACAAGTTTTATTTGTACACATATTTATTATTATTATTTTTTTTTTTTTGTGGATACAATATTTTTTCTTTTTTCAAATAACAGCATTTTTTATTGTATTTTTTTTTTTATATACCAATTACTTCTGTTTCATGCTACAGGTATATGAAATAGTGCAATGCATTATTATTTTTTTTCATTCCGGGGATTATTTTCGTAACCGGCTCAATCAATTTCCTATTTACAGGAGACAAAAAACAAACAAACCTGTAGTATATTTTTTAGCCGTATTGACCAAAAAGCGTCACAATCCAGAATAAAACAGGTTTTAAGCTTAAAAAAAAAATAGGACCTTACCATGTTCTATACCAGTATGTTCTCATACTGACACATTTGACAACTTTTTTTTTTACTATTGTATTCTACTTATTCCAAAGATTTCATCGTAGTAAGATTAATTACTTTTTGACAATCTTACTACCATTGGGAAAGTTTATAGGAACCCTAGTAGAACGAGTCACACAGGTCAAAGATCTTTTTGGAATATGACCAATCCAAAATAAATTATTTATTTTATCTTTTATTATTTACTTTTTTTGTCAGATTCGCAATTATTAAAGCAGATTGATATGGTTGTTCCTATTTCACCTCGCCAATCTTATGTGAGTAATAGCGGTTTTATACTGGATTGAAATGCTTCTATTTTTCCCTTTCTTTAATACGGCTTTGATAGGCAATGTAATGCATTGACAACATGTAAAAAATATATTTTGAAAGAATGCATTGAGCTGGTTTAGAAACTAACCTCAA
This sequence comes from Halyomorpha halys, assembly GCF_000696795.3. Classification (NCBI taxonomy): domain Eukaryota; kingdom Metazoa; phylum Arthropoda; class Insecta; order Hemiptera; family Pentatomidae; genus Halyomorpha; species Halyomorpha halys. Next base: position 993,712 of record NW_027110578.1, read on the forward strand.
TTATTAAATCATCGAAAGATTTTTTTTATTTACAATTTAATTTCTTGAATACCATATATCATCATTATTATTTTTTTTTACAGTATAAACTTATTTATTTATACTTTAACTATTCTTTTTTTTTTTTTTTTTTTTTTTCCCCCTAGGCTTCTCTTACAACGGATATCTTCCATTCAGACTTGAAAGATGCTGTAGTTTCTACAAGCCACGGACAATCTAAACGATTGCCGTCGTGTTTCTTATTACAATTCTCATTCTTCATTATTTCATTTTCTATTCACCTAAAAAGAGAAAAATCTTAGTTATAAAACAGATATATAATTAGAATAACAACCCTTGTGAATTTTCGTCGTCTTGAAGAGAAAGGAGTATCGTGCTCAAATGGGCAGCGACACGAGAAGGCACTTGTAGCTCAGCGCATCTCAGAGAAAATGTGAAAGTTCTAAAAGGGTTACTCAACATCATTGTATAGAACTGACATTTCCTAAATCAATCTTCTGTAGACATTCCGTAGATAGTACAATACTAAACCTTTATTTAAATGAACATTATAAAAAATATAAATTTATTTTTAAAATCCATTTAGAAGAGCAACGCCGATTTGGTAGTCATAAGTTCTCTCCAACCCGCTTAAGAACGTTATCTTCTAAAATTAAATTGAAAAAAAAAAAAAATCAAATCTATCAGAGGCCAATCATTACATCACATCAAAATGAACGCTTGGCCAATTAAGTCAATCTAAATAGCGAATTTATTTCTAAATATTATATAACTATCTGCACCATGTCGGAAGGAATAACATATACCCAATGCGTGATAATTACAAAAATTGAATCATTAAACATAGATTGTAAACAACCGTTCGCGTTCTGTGTCTACGTGACAGGCAGTGCATCATCAAATCACGGTGAATATCCACGTAGAAATTATTTTAAAAAGAATATTTAAATAATCTTTCGCCACATGAGCGAAACAGAAGTTTTTAAAGGAAGGAATGAGAAAACGAAGAAACAATTGCGCCTTAAACTATGTGAGGTCTACCTTCTTGTTAAATATTATTCAAGCCTCACAATGAAGAAAATATATTCTAAAGTAATTTCTACAGGAAAAATAAAATAATATGCGTAACTGATGTATGAATGCAATAGCTTATTCGAGCTTTCACCGATAAAAGCCTTGAATTAGGAACTGGGGCACGATAAGAAGCCCAATGAACAAAGGAAACAACTATGAACACGTCAATAAGTAATACACCGATCGCCATCGGATCTTCATCCAATTCGCATTATTTCCAAATTAATCCTATAGATCCTAGGGACTGAAAGATACTACTAGGCACACTCAGCTTCAAGGAAGTGGTATCCTTAAACAGAGGGAGAAAATCTGGTGGTTGAAAGTAATTCAGATCCATCGCCTCTTTACAAAACCGTTGGCGCAGAAAATAGTATTCAAACAGGATTTCGACCTGATGATCCATGATCCATCGACCTTATGAATTTCATGATGCTAGATTCATTCGTTATGTGACAAATCATTACCAAGAAATTTAAAAGATATTTTTCAAGTTAACGCATATCATTTATAAAGTAAAATAAAAATAGGTTTATATAATTTTTTTTTTACAGATAAAAGTGAGATAACGTTTTTTATAATTTTGAAGAACTTGTATACGTTAAACCCATCTCATCATTTGGCAACGGCAGTGCGAAGTCCTAACAATATATTGAGAGCAAAGGACCTTTCATGGATTGAAGATCCAATCAAAAATAACAGATATAACGATATAAAATTACAACATTTATTATTTTAAATTGTATGTTGTTCATTTTTTTAAAATACGTTCAGTTGAATTAGTTCCAGGAGCAAATTAATTTTGACTTTAAAATATTACATTATGTAAGTGAAGTATGCCGGTAAGTTCCTGCACTTGGTAAAGTTCCAACACATAAGCCAAGGACAGGTTGGGAAATTAAAATCTTTGGGCGAGCATAGTGAACGAATAGAGTTGTCATACATGTTAACTTGTAACAATGTACAGCAATAACGAAATAAAACCATATTTTTAGTATTATTGAACATAATCAAAAATATATAATATGAATATGAAAATGAAGAACTGTTAAGGAAAATGCTAGTTCTCAATAAATTTTACCAACACAAAATCCAAATTCCTTAGTACAATCAACTACTTACTTTTGATCTGAGCCCTAAGTAATTAACACATTACTAAAAAGTAGAAATGTATTAAAAAACCGATTATTTCGTCACATCAAACAGTTCAGGCCAAAAATAAATTTTACTTTCCTCGTAGAGTAAAAGTCGCCTTGAAAACAGGGCAAGGTACACAAACAAGCCAGATGCCCTACTTTTGACCAATGTGTGTTTATTTGCGAAATCCACTTTGCGAAAACATAATCTTATAAATCTATGAGTTCTTTTATGTTCTGCCAAACTTGTGAACTAAAAATATAAGAAATAATCTTTTATTTAATTAAAAACTTCTTCACTCTTGAACACACCGAACAACAATGAGACGGTTTCATTATATTCAGTTTTTTCAGGCCGCGAAGATTTCAAAGAAACAAAACTAATTTTTATCTACTAGAAATATTTTTTAAAATCGGAGAACGGGAGTTTATTTCTTATAAATAAAATCAGAAGAGAAAATGCAAATTTTCAAAATAATTCATATAACGATACAGGGATAAATTTTAATTCTACTTTATCTCATTTTATGTCTAAGTGACATATCATGGTTTAGTCAGACAGAGATAGTTACTGTTGAGCTTATTAGAGCAAGTTCGATTATTATCTACGAGAAATGATTAATATCGTGGCGCATCTACGGAGTTGGTCCCCTGAGTGACGAGAGAAGGTTATTAAAATATATAAGATCAGTTCTAGGTCGTTAAGCGTTAAAAAAAAATGTTAATCTTTATATATTTACCGACAATACAAACAATTTAGAATTATATTACAACACCAATACTTTTAATATATATGAATCGTCATTTTAAAGTTTTTTTATTGTATTTGTTCAATTAGCTATTCTTTAAGTTAAACAAGCGTAACTTAAGGAAGTACATAGTTCAAATTGATATACTCGCCGTTTCACACTGATCTAACAGCAGTCTAAACGGTTTCTACATCCAACCCGAAACGGAAATGGTTATAATAAACAAAAGTTATTTATTTCATTTAATCTTTTTTAGCCATATCTACTGCTTACAATTTATTATTTGGAATGACTACTAGTGAGGTGTCCATGAGCATGTATTCATTCGTTTTTAGATCCTACTACAAGACTTCTACTAATTTGTCTATCCCAAAATAATAAAATGAAACAGTTGTAATACTTTAATATTAATAAAACGATATGAATACATTTTGAATTTAAGATAAATAAGTTAAACATGAACAAACCATAATCCCAGGGCAAGATGAATGTATTAACCATACCTTATCATAACAGATAAATTTAGGACAGTGATTGGGATGGTTCAGCGCTAGCGTCAACACAGAATAAACGTGAATTTTAATCACCCTGGAAGAATCTAGCAAGTCAGATAAATAAAAAATACATAATTTAGAATCCGAAGCTTAATTAGAGCTTCGGACTATCATAAACTAATAATAGCAAATTCTAACAATGCACTGACCGAGAAAAGCAAAATTATCCTAAATCTACATGTAAGTTCGATTCCGTTTACAAAGATGAGGAAAATTTCGAAGTAAACAGGGCGCTAACATACCAAACCGCAATACGACTTAGCAATGCCAATTTAGCATAGTTGACGTCTTTCTCCAATGGAATCGCAACGAACTGTTAAGTAATACGTCTCTGATGTAACCGAGATATTATTACAGTCAATTAGTAAAAAGACAAACTAATAATAACGTCATCTCTTTAATTATGACACCAATAATAATGTACAATTTTATAAATAATTTCAGGGTATAACTAGCGTGATTATCGCAGATCTTTCTAACCTTGAAAGGTTCGGATATTTTAACCGGACGAAAATGAAGGAAAATTGCAAGAAATAAAACAGGATCTCTTTTTATAAGGACTTCAAATTGATAAATATTTAAAAAGTTAGCACAAACAAACTTCTTATTTTATTAAAAAGTATTGTATTCCTAGGACATTGTAGAACGAATCCGATGGTTACTTGTTTCGTTAACTTGTAATTAGTTAATTTGATTTCAGATATATTATGTAATAAAGTGACAGTCAAATGATATGAAACAGAAACCTCATATCTTAAATAGAATGGGTCTAAGTAATATTCTCAAATAAATGCGGGATAATTTCCTGGAAGAAAGAGGAGGGATAATTAAGTCCATTTAGCAAGCGATTTCAAAGAGGATACCCACAAAGACACGTACTCGGTAGATACATAGGAACAAAGTTGAAGAATATGTATCTAATCCCAATCGAGTAGCCAACGTTAAAAAGTTAGTCCAACCACATAAAATCTACAGAAAAATAAAAACTCTTCATAAACTAGAAACGCATAAACCTTATAAACAATATTGATATTATCTATCACAAGATTGCAGCAAAGAAACTTAAAAAAATAAAATTAAGATGGTTAATTTTTTTTTAACATTCAATAATTTAATCTTAAAATAACCTATATCAGAAAGATTATATAGAACAATGGGAACGCTTTCGTAAAGGGGAGCAACTGTCATCTACTCAAGAATTAATATTCAACAACAATGTTAGAAAGTCACGCAGGTGTTTATTCCTCCTAAACACACTCTTTTCAATTTCAAATAAATTACGAAATTGTTTTACTTTAATCGAATAATCATTCCAATACTAAATGATCAAACCAATTGGAAAATTTATCTGTAGTTGGTTTGATATGCAATCATCGCGTCAAGATTAAAACTATTTTGAAGAGCTTCAAAATTTCTTTAAGCAAGCATTAATGCTTTTAGATCTTTTAATAACTTCGTAAGAAACTGAAAGCAGCTTAGTGTTATTAAGTACCAGGACCAAACTATAATTGAGTGAAAAGAGGATAGAGTATACGAGATCATCAAGGATAGACGCGGTGTGCCTGCTTCATGAACATTTCTTAAGGAAAATTTTCATTATGTTTAAACTACTCATATGCCCTGAGGGTAAAGAGTTGTGGACAGCCTTAATTCAGGTAATTATTCGGCAATAATAATGAGTAAAGAGCAATGGCAGAACGACCAGGCCCAACAGTGAACATGTGTTGCGCTCTGTTGCCAGATCTGGCATCCCCCTCTGCCGCGGCAACCTTGGCGGCTTTACTACTACTACCGCACCAGCTGACTTCAACAAACCATGTTGGGGTCGTTATTAAATAATCTTCCCAAAAATATTCAACAAAATTTCACGAAAAAAAAATACATCGCTAAAGGAAAGGTGGACATAGTATTTTACAGAGGGGGAACAAACAAACGAAATATATTTATGTATAAATATGTATATTTATACATTGTAAGTTAACGAAAAAATAAATAAAAATTAGAGGGTAGTGATTTCAAGAACATAAAGGGGCATCCCAAGACAGTAGGAATTTGGAATTGTATGAAGTTTACGAAAATTCAACAAATTTATTTTTAATTAAAACACTTATAAAACTACTCAACAAGTTTTGATACTCTAATGAAGTAATAATAAATGGATGAAAACTTAAAATAACTTTGTTCATAACAAAAATATTTAAAATAGTTGACTACTTGGTTGACCAGTAGTAGGAAGTGAATTCTGAGCCTAAAGCAAAATTCATTATGGAAAGATAATATAAGATTTGAAAAGTACTAAACTGATATTCGATAGAAAATTAAACAACAAAGAAAAATAAATAAGCACTGATTGTTTTTCAACACAAAAGGCAATGTTTTGTAACAAAACTAAACAGTACATAGTTATTAGTTGTGTGAGTACACACAATTCTTGTCACATGTGAGGCAGGTAGTTGGGTTATCTACCTGTTGTCAGGGCCTAAAAGGATCAATAACAGATTGACTAAAGTCAATGCTTCTTTATTTTTTCATTAGAACAAGATGCTAATGAAAAATATATTCTATGTATTCACTCAGAGCAAAAGTTACTAATAAATGGTGTTGACAGTTAAAAAAGTGAAAGTAAAGTATCAATTCCCTCTTGCACAATTAAAAAGAAAATAAGAGATAGCCATTTATAAATCTATTCAATTGATAAAGGAATGAACTAACCATATTCAATTATTTTAAAGCATTCATTAATATTGCAAGATCTATACATATTTAAGGTGCTAGTATGTCAGTTACACAAAATAGTAAGGTCAAATGATATCATTGATAACATGTTAACAGTAGATAAATTTTAGAGATCTTTAAAAAAATACAGAGTGCTGGTTATAAACATTGTTGAGGGTCAAAGGGAACAGTAAATGTAAATATATATGTTAAGTTATAAATAAATATATTTAATTAAGCATATAAATATATATTAAAATCAGGTGTTTTCTTACATGGAAGTTGAAAAGCCAGCTGGCAATGTTTCATGCCCACAGCTCACAAATAGCTTTAACACTTAACAGTACAGTTCTACTACCAAATAACCTTCCCTATACTTCACATGACCTTGTTTGTTAATTTCAACAATCCAACATTAGAGAGATCATAATTTTAAAAAATCCCCCATACCATGAAAACATCAAATAAATTTCAAGAAGTAATGATCAAAACAAATTCCCCCATATAATAATAAAGTAAACAATTGGGATCAACTCACCTATTCTTTTCCAATTCATTATGAGTTGTCCTGAAAATACAACCAACAATTATAAATTGAAATATACGTTTAATTCTTTTGCTTGAGGATAAATTTCTAAAAAAACACTTAAAAAGAGAAGCAAAATAAATAATTAATGTACCTACCTACTACCCTGAGATTTTTTAGTCTTTGGCCTTTTAATAACTCTGAGATCATCGGGTGGAAGGGTAGATGCATATCCATGCTCTGCTTCTAAAATTCAAAGAATTTTGATTTAGAAAAATCAGCTGACTACATAGAAATGACAAGAGTCAGCCATGTTGACGTGGAAACTACTCTCACAATAACACTGTAAACTTCAACACTCTCACCTCTTTCTCTTCTTTCCAAGAATTCAGCCGCCTTCAGTAGAGCTGCAATACTCATGTTCCCTACAGTCGAATAATACTTTATAGCGCGATTGGGGGCAGTTTAAAAGTTAAGGAACGGGCTAAATCCACCTATCGTCCGCGCCCTCGAAATTCACTGCTGCATTTATTGATGTCAAACGCGTAGTGAGCTGAGGCCCCCTGATATCGAGTCTCGAGCTCCCTCATTGGTGGTGAGCGCCTTAACTACAACCAGCCGACCAATAGCAGCTCAGGAGACATCTCTCCCTAGTACCTGGAGAGTCACGTGAATATCATGCCTTGCAACCAAACAAAACAAACAGCTGTGAAGTGGAGGAAGGCAGCTAGGTCCTGGGCTTAATTAAATGATTTTTTATAAATATATTTTGTGAAAACATCGCTCTTACATTGTTAGTTCTAGATTTCCTTTTATGTACACATTCATTAATATAAATTCCGAATTTTCCAGCACTGATAGTATACACTACATTTTTTGTAAAGGTGCAACATCAATTAATTTAAATGCATTCTGATAAACTTGTAATAAAGATTTAAGTAGACGCATTCTCGCAAAAAGGGCTGGTAATAAATGTATTCTAGGTTCCTGAAAATTGATATTTTAGATGAATAAACAATAAGAAAAATAAAAATCTGAAATACAATAGAATTATACTAACTGTCAAGATTCGTGTTCTGTGATAATATTGACTGAAAGTTGTTGACATTTTTTTCAAAAAATCTAAAATTAGATGCAACTTTGGTCTACCTGATTTGATATCGATAATGCTTTTCTTTACAACTGAAGGCCAATATAATATTAAATCGAACATTATCTGCCACTCATCCTAATTTGAAAAAAAAAAATTAATAAAATATATACACAGGTTACCCTAATATTAAATTTTGGGTTTAATGTATTATTATTTCAAAAAGGAATAAAAACAAAACCCACATCTAAGGATAGAACAGAGAAATCAATGTTTTGCAATTCTGGCAATGCAGGATATACCTCAGCAGTTACTTCATCATCAAACCTAGCACATAAGCTAAATAATCTAGCATAGTTATAGAGAACAAAAATAGAACCTAAAATATATTGAAAGGTCAGAGACAGAATAATAGTTGTTTTTTAAATAATTATAAATGTTGGTTATTTCTTTAACCTTTACATGATGTTTTTTTATCACTTTCCTCTTCATTCAGGTTTAATGTAACCGATCGCTGGACATTACACTGCAATAAATCGAATACTATGGAAGTATTCAAAATTTTGTTGCTTTCCTCTAATACATTTACAGGATCTAACTTATGATCACATAAGGCCATTATGTCTGTCATCCTTATACTGTAAAGTTAAAAAATAAACCAGTAATTTGTGTAGATATAAAGATACTAGATGAATAAAAACATAAATTAATCATCTACCTCTTATATGAATCTAAAGTGATGCTTGGGGAATCGGTGATCACAGTACCAACCATAATATTGATACTGTCATTATCATAAGAATTCTTGTTGGTTACTTTTATACTGATAGTTTCATTTACTTTGTTATTACATAAATCAAAACTACCTCCGCAAGCACAAATAACATTTTTAACCAAATTTTCGGTTAACTTCAACCTAAGATTAATGAGACTGTCAGGATGAGAGACTTTTTCCACCACTGAAAATCTGAACACCTAAAAGCTCAAGAATGTTATTTTAACATTATCAATCATCCTACTATAACTTGGTTGACAATTTAAATAGATTAATAGAAAATTAATGAATTTAATAAATAAATGTCACAAAACTTGATATCAAATGTAGCATTTCAAATTTTACTATAATATGTATTATATCAAAGACCATTAAGAAATCATAATCTGATTTATAAAAATTAAAATATTGGTAAACATTTTGAAAATTAGAACAGGACAATAATACTTTATAATGACTGAAATCAGAACATACTTTGAAGATTCCAACAGGAGTAAAATACAAAATATTAATGAAGCCTGCGGGTACGTAATACACAGAAATTTTCTTCTACCTTCTTAATTTCCAACTTACAAAAAAATGTTACACTGATTTTGGTGATCTTTGATTTAATAAAATGTATTCCCTGTAACTTCAAAACTTAGAAACAATAAGTATAATCTTATAATTTTTAATTGCTGTTTTTCATTTTAATTATTTTACTATTAACAATAAATTGTACCATTTCCTTCTGTTTTGTGAAGAAGTTTTAATTATAAGGACTTTGTTGTGTTACTAACAAAGAAATTAAATATACATAATACTAATAATAAATATAAATATAAGTATGAAATTTTACCTTCACCAAAATGGCAAATTAATAACTTATTAGTAATAGGAATAAAAGTAGCAATTATTTAGCAGTTGTAAAAAAGTAGATAAATAATTCCATTCAATTGTTCAATTAATTATTCTTGGAAATAATTTACAATTTTTTTTTGTAAATTTATTATGATAAAACATCAAACTACAAATAATCAAATAACCCTAATTAAGGATAAAAAACAATCTTTTTTTTTTTTTTAACAAATGAAGAAATTATATCAAAACACAATTTCTTGCCACTGCTCAATACAAAGTTTTCATTTTTAACAGGTTACATCCAAACAGCAGTCATATAAAAAATCTTTTTTGATCTAAATTACTATAAGAACATGAAGAATATATTACATTTAACAAAAATTTGAAGACACAATAATAATGAATTTTTCTTAACATTAATAATGAACTAATATGTAACTTCTCCTATTGTTCATAAAATGGCCGTAGAGTTGGGCAAAAATTAGCTATAGTTGAAACTAATAGCTAAAATCATCATGAATACAATATTTATTAATCAATAGTTGATCAATATCAACATATAACTATAGTTGATAGTATCATATAGTATTAACAATAGTTGATAGTATCCATGGCAACTTTAGCTGTAAATAAATAAAATAAAATATTTACTCATTAAAGTAATTATGATGAAAGATAAATACTAGGCGGCCCTAAGAAACGACATGAGATATATACTTTTATTTTTATGTACATTAACTTAAACGTTTTAACAATTTAAAAAACTTGTAATTTGCTTCACAGTATTCTAGTTTTTAGTATATGTAGTTTCATTAAAACACACCTTGCTGGCTTTTCAAAACTTTATTTGCTAAAACTCATGTAACGAAAGTTAATTCAGTTGAAAAATTCAAATATTCCAGTTGTTCATGACTACCATACTTTATTAACTTCTGAACTATTCACTTAAAGTATTTATGAATAAATATTTAAAAGAAATGTCTGGTTAGATATAGATACTGTATTAAGATATTAGAGAAGAAAACAAACACTACAAAACTATAAGGCCAGATTAAGCACTAACATTTTTAAAATTACAAGTAAAGAATGTATTACCTTATTAATAAACATGGAATTGTACCCATATTTACTTCCTAACATTTCTACATCTTTTAATCCATTTAGAAAACAACCACTTCTGGAGAGGAACAGAGCAAATCCATGTGGTGCAACATTGACCTTAATGAAATCCTTAATCCAGGGAAAAATTTCAAAAAAATTCATTTCTAAAACCTAAATAGTAGAACCAGTTATAACTAAACCGATTAATTAACTAAGATACATTATTAATATACTTTACAGGATACTTACAGAAAGAGTTGGGAGAGCACATTGACGGTTACTAGCATAACATATGTAATCACCCACTTTATGATTATTAGAAACTTTAAAAAACTTGAAACCACCTTCACATAACATATTAAACAAATCACTTGACAAACAATCTTCTAATTTTGATATAATATCAAACATTTTTACCGAAGATGAGCACATGTCTCAAATAACCTAAACTTTACTTGTCACAAATGACAGGAGCCGGCACTATCTCAAAACACTGGTATTTGGTAAAGGTTAAGACGCAAATGCTTTATTGATCATGAATCAGTTTAATTTAAAAATAAGATTTAAAGGATTAAAGCTCAATTTCTTCTACCAAAATAGTTTCATTTAATATAATAAAAACAACTTGATGTATTTTTATGTTATTTTTATCTAAACAAAATATTTAAACTCCTCCATTGAATACTATGTTAAATAGTAAAAAGTGAAAATTGGCCTATTTACATTTCTATTCTTAAAAGAAATAATTATATGTATTGAAAATATCATTAAAATATTTATTTCTCAAAAAAACATATACTGATTTTGGTTACACATATTTCCGCAGTTTTACATGCGCCATTTTTATGTTATGGTTTATCTCTAGTTTTAGTTTTCACAGTCCTGCAGTGCTCATTAGTTATTGGTGTTTTGCGTTGTTAGCTCTATTCTTGTTAGTTTTGAATAATCAGAGAAACTGCTAAATCTCGGAATAGGTTTGTTAATTTTAGTATTTTAATGTGTACTACCTAATTGTGTTGTGAATCAAAATCATTAATGTTTAGTAGTGACAAAAGAGATTAATGTTGTGGAACTTTTTAGTAGTTGATGTTTGTGTTTTCAAGTTAGTTAACATCTGATGTACTTCTCTTAGTAGAATTTATATATTACAGTAATAAGTGCCGAAGTACTCTCTGAAAGTGTAAATATTTTAGGTTACTGGGCTCCATGTCACTCTGGGCCAAAGCACAGCAATTGCAAGGTGAAGCCTTGCAACAAGTTAGAGCAGTATATGGGGAACATTTCCCCATTGAAGTAAGACATTTTCTAGCACCATGGATTGAAGAGAAGTTATGGTATGTGTTTTGAAATTTTTAAGTTAAGAGTTTACGAATTTCGTTTGTAAATTAGTTTTCAATCTTTTGTGCGATTGTAAGCATTTTAAAAATATTTGAACTAAAATAGGATTGATAGTTAAATCTCCATTTGTCAAAATGTAAGTTTCAGTTATACAGTATTGTCTAATTGACAGTTTTTTGTTTGTCTTAATGAGGTCATCTTATTTCTTCAATAATGAGTAGTGTTTTAAAGCAATCATCTAAGTTACCATTTAATATTGAAAGATTTCAATCATTTTTGTACTATTACTTTTGTATTTATGTTTTAGTTAACTAGTCCTAATAGAAATTTGTAATTATTTCTACCTATTTATATTTACTATCTTAAATTTGGGCCTGACCTGCATCGATTGACTACTAATCTATTAATATTACTTCAGCTGTAGTCAGTGGCCAAATTTGAAAATGTTTGTAGATCTACCATAACTATGATACTTCGCTCAGTTTTTTCTTCACTAAAAAGAAGTACGATTTGTTTCTTCTTATAGCTGTGTTGGTATTAATTAATGACACATATTTGACAGGAACATTTTGAGTTTTTATTATAATTCTTTATTTATGAGGAGTGAGTATATTAACATTCAATATAAGTTAGAATACAATTGAATGATTTTAAGAGCTTAAGTCCGTAATATCACAAAATTACGATCTTGTTAATGTTTTTGTCAATTTAGGCTTCGTCTGAACATATTATACTAAATAGTATCTAAATTAATAAGTAAAAGTGTTAATTAAACGTATAAGTACTCATGGCTTTTTTTAAATTGCCAACATAAATTCTATAAATAGTAAATTCTACATCTACATAAATGGAAGCTGATGTTCATATTATTTTTGATATGAATTTATCATTTCAAGTGTATTGTCCATACATGGTTATTTTAGCTATACTGTTATTGTAAAGAAACTAATTTTTAATTAGTTGTTAGTAATGTTTAGTTTTGACACTGTCTAACCCATTCCTCCTTTTTTTTTTTTTTTAAATTAATATTTACAACCTCGATGACTAATATCTAGCCAAGGCAGACACCATGATGTGTTATAAGCTGTTTTTCTGTTAATCAGGAAAATCTAATTAATTTTGAATTTTATTTTTAAAAGTACTCATAACTTAGTTTTGAAATCTAAATAATTGTTAATTTCATTTTAATTATATATAAAATATTTTGTTTTGTGTACCAATCACAATGTTTCAATATATTTCATCTAAATGAATCTTTTAACCATTAATTTTTTAAAAAATAGAGGTTATTAGAGTTTTCCTGAACAGTTTTCATTTTAGTTAATAAATTAGGTAGAAATATAGTGTTTTACATTTGGGTTTAGCATCCTTATGCATCATGTCACACAATACTCTATCTGGAACAAAATTTATGGGTTATCCTAAAGGAAGTAGAAACATTGAGTGGGTATTTTATATGTTTTAAGTTGCCATGTAGTTAAAAAGCTAATAGAAATTGGGTTTTGGTTAAATTCAGTCTCTTTAGAATATATAGTGTGCATGATTTTATATCATGTCACGTTGGCTAACGTTGGCTAAACGTTGGCTCATTAAATTAGTATATTTCTACTATTTGAGTTTTTCTTGACCGCACCCGGACCATATTCCTTTCATCTTCACACACGGTCAATCAATAATCTTCCACGATTTTATATCAACTGAGAAATTGATCAGCAGTTTGGTCATTACTAGCTGGTATTTATTTTTAAAATCTGTTTACTTAAAAAAAAATATTTTTTCAATGTTAAGGACAAGTCTTAGTTGAAATATTAAACCAAAATAAATTTTTACATGGTTGATTTAAAACACTAATCTGGTTAAAGTAAATTATTATTATTAGCACTTTTAATACCCCTCTAAATCTATAGAATTTAAATTTGAAGAATAATGACAAACTTTAATTAGCTTATTTCCATGTCTGATTAAAATGTGCAATATCACAGTATTTGAAAATGTTTGAAGGACTATCTTTGTAAAAAAAGAAAAAAAATAGAAGTTAATCATCACAGTACATAGTTATTTTTAATTGTGATGTTTTATTGAACTTCTAATAAATTTTAGAAGTTTAATAAAAATTAGAGGTTAAATAATATAGCATTTTGTTAGAGTGAGAGTTCAAAACATTCAGCATTAAAAACCATTAATTCGTATTTTTGTCATATTTTATTAACATTTCTAGGTATTCTTTCATCTTAGAGATTTTTTCTTTCAAGATATTCATTCTCACAATTAAAAATATTCATAAGCTCTATTCCATATAAGTTATTTTGTTACATTATTGTTGTAAATAAGTACCTCCTACATTTTTAAGCCATATCAGAATATTCCTAATCTTCTGATATTTATTTATAAATATTTTGACTCCTACTTTGAATTCATTGCTTGATTGCACAATTATCCTGAGTATCTTGCTTATTCTTTTTTCAATTTCATTTTGTACTTGTAGATATTAAACTAATCTTTTATTTTATTATTTAAATTTTATGTATCCATCTTAAAATTGACTGTATTTTTTAATATTTTTATTTTCTTGAACTCACTTTATGAAATTCTTACCTACATTGGTTTTTTATTTCAGCGAAAATTTAAAGGCACCAAATTTATGAAAACTAACATTATTAAAAAAAATAATCAGACAAAAACAAGTAATATTGTTCAATAGAGAGTTTATACTCTCCTTATGGATAAGGTGAATAGAATATTAAATGACAAAAACAACATCCAGAAAAATTAGATGTTATTTATTAAATAAATTTGAGGACAAAATTAGCACATGCATTACAAAATTACATGATAATGGTTTTATAGATATATAAATAAAAAAAGTTATAGATTACACCTCACCCAAAATATTTGGAATGTAAGGTAACCAAGAGAAAAAGTATGATTTGAGACCTTTCATAAGCAGTACCTGTCAAAGTTAAGGTTAAAAATTTATTTCTGCCATTTAATGATCCAATATAACAACAATGGCGTATATGATGACAATTATGAACAAAAAATTCTTTCAATTTATGAGAAAAAATAAATAAAATATCAGTATTTATTCATAAACCAAATATAACTGATGACTTATTACTTACAAATAACAAATAAGGAGATAGGAACACAATAAAACAGTCAAAAAATCGGAATAAAGTTTACCCATGGAAAATTCAGGGCTTGATTTTTTTGTATTAGTGTCAGTGTCATAATGGAGGGTAAAAGAAAAATTATTTTTAAAAGCGTCATAATTGATTGTTTCTATCTGGAATGGTTCTTTAACATGAAGTATAGTACTTGATAGGCCATTTCCACTAACAGCAATGTAATATGTAATGAAATGATTATTTTTAACTGCCAATATTTTTTTTTCTAAAAAAAGAAGGTATTGTTTGGGCATGTTTTGTCCCAAAATGAACTTTGTAAAAATCTAAAAATTGTATATTAAGGCTTTTGGATATAGATATAATTTCAATAATAATGTTATAATAGTATCACAATTAACAGGATAAAAAAAAAATGATGTATTGGTAAAATGGAGTTCATAGTTGGATTATATCAGTTGTGGCTTAGTATGGATTTGGGAAAATTTCGAAAACATTGCTATCTAGGATAACACAACATTAGCATTTGTAAAAAATATCATGTCGCTGGCTCAACATTGCATATTATAAAACAACAATTTTCATTTTTTAAATCCTCAAATATTAGAAAATTCATTTGTACTGAGCTGTATACTCGAAATAATTGTGTAATCAAATACACCGCCTATTATGTTCAATTAAAATGAGTCATAATATTTATATGGATATATCAGATCTTTAGGAGTACCATAATAATTAAATTATGTTAATAGTTTAATTTGAACAAATTATGTTAATATGGCTTACAAATAAATTAGGTACACATTTTATTATATTAATGCAATGAAATAACTTAAGTAGGTACAGTTTATAAATATTTTTGATTGTGAAAATAATCGTTTTGTTTATTTGAAAAATGTCCTAAAGAAGAGAAAATACTCTTAAGATGTTAATACAATTAAAAAACGATGAATGAGAAGTAATGAAAATTTATATATTTTTTGCTGTTGCATATTTGAACTTTTATTCTTCCTATAATTTTATAGATGGGCATACTTGAGCAAACTTTTTTTTTTTTTCTTTCTTTCCACCCAAAGCAGTAGCAATAAGGAAGTTTATGTGATTGGGAACGTGTGATATTTATCATAGCTAATAGTTAAATAATTCTTAATCTGATAAAAGCGTAAGCTTTGAATTCAGACCATAATCCAATTATTTGGTCTGTTGAGGAGCAGACTTGCTTATTGTTATAAATCATTTGTTAGTAGTTTACTTATATGTAGTTCCCTTAGTATCTATCAGAAATGTTTATAATCAATATATATTATGTATCCATAATGAGGTGTAGATAGTTGACCATAGATTAATGATTGAAGAAGTTTGTCAGAGGATGCGGTCAACAAAGAACAACATAAATAAACAAAACAATATTTATTTATTTTAGGCCGACGTTTCGACCTGAGTTTCAGGTCTACATCAGGGGTTATGGTGTAGAAGGTAGGCCTGACTGCATTTTAGGCCTTACTTCTACGCCATAACCCCTGATAAAGACCTGAAACTCAGTTTGAAATGGCATAAAGTAAATAAATATTGTTTTGTTTATTTATGTTGTTCATTGCTGACCGTACCTCCCCTCCCCCCCCCTTCAAACTTCTTCAATCATTATATTATGTATTAATTATTCTTTTATTATCGATATAGAATTATTTATGGGCAATATAAGTACTAATTTTTTATTTTTTTCAAGTAACGACTACTTTTGTAGGACTGAGTTGGATCCAGAAAATCCTGCTCATGAACAGTATGCTGCAAGTTTGCTTTCCATGCTTATTCAAGAGCTTCAAGCTAGAGCAAGCAGTTTGGCTGCCGAAGAACACTTCATTACCAAAATCAAACTTATTGATGCAGCCAGTAATCTGCAGGTGGGGTTTAAATTTAATAGTGAACTATCACATAAATTGTAATGATGTCTTGGTTCTCTTCAAATTTTATATTTTTGTTTTAGAAACGCTATGCCACAAACCCTCTGAATCTTATCCATATAATCAAACACTGTCTGACAACTGAATTGAAATTAGTTCAGCAAGCTGAAAATGTAAGTAAAATGTTTGTATTATAATTTATTAGATAATTGGTGTGGCAGTTTAAGCATTTATTTATTTTTTTTTTTTTTCCAAGCCAAATGAGAAAAATTCTATGGTTTCTGCATTTCAGTTTATATATTTAAAAAAATTATACACAAAAAGTAATGGTTATAATAGTGTACATGGAAGTACATATAAATTTAAGTAAGAATAAAAACATAAATTTTTATATTAATAAGGATATTATACAAAGAAATTATGACCCTTATTTACTTGGATGATTTGGTCTTGCTTGGGAATTCTGTGACTGTTGTCCAATCGAACCTAAATATTTTAAATAAATACTGCAAATTAAATTCCTTAATCATTAATGTAGGAAGAACAAAATTGTTTAGAACTTACAGGAATAGGCCTAAAAGAGGTAAAAACCTATAT
Source organism: Halyomorpha halys (assembly GCF_000696795.3). Classification (NCBI taxonomy): domain Eukaryota; kingdom Metazoa; phylum Arthropoda; class Insecta; order Hemiptera; family Pentatomidae; genus Halyomorpha; species Halyomorpha halys. Next base: position 1,011,230 of record NW_027110578.1, read on the forward strand.
TTCAAGGGGAGCATTGTTGAAGGAGTACCTGAATATAAATGCCTTGGTATATCATTTGGTTCATGAGGACTCTTTAACTGTGAGATGCAGCAAATAGTATCAAAAATCAAAAGTACCTGTACAAAGGCAAAAATAATCTTGTGGGGTGCGTGCCAGAAGCTTTATGAGTCGATTATATTGAGTTGTATCCAATATGCTGCACCTATTTGGGCCTTGTCTAAGCGCATAGAGGAATTGAAAAATATACTATCAAATAGTATATACCCAAACTGGGATTATCTACATTAGAGTGAAAAAAAAAATGACATTACCTGTTTAATAAAATAAAAGAAACAAAAACTATACATCTTATTATGAAGATAGGTATCCAGTTCCAAGTACCAGGGCATTCAAAAAGTCCTGTCGTTTTTCGTTTGTTCGTTGTTTATTTTGATTCTAGAGTGTTTGCTAATTAATTCCGTTCAATACAACTTTTATCCATGTAAACACAAATGTTTATACTTTATGAATAGGAGGCTAAGGAGGATT
>NW_027110578.1:1012828-1024229 GCF_000696795.3 Halyomorpha halys
CAAAAAAACGACAGGACTTTTTGAATGACCTGGTATAAGGTGTGTTACATATATAAAAAGAATTTTAACATCCGATTGTAAGGGTACAGGCTAAAATTCATACATCTGGTTTTGGTTAATATAGTTTAGTTTCTGCATGTATCGGATTCGGTTCTAATGATATGCGGGGCAGTTTCTTAAAAAATGGAAACAATCCTCCAATGCTGTTCCATCACAAGCTGGACATAGCTTCTGTGGGTCCAAAATAAATTTGTGCAGACCGACACTTACAGTAATTGCATGTTTATCGGATGGTCCTAGTTTGGCAATTATTTTCAAGTAGGCTATGGGACAGTTGATTTTTTGTTGGTAGATTTGAGGAATGTTCGTTTTAATGAAGACCCTACCATATCATGGGTATGGTTGATTCTCGTAATAACAAGAGGTTTGACAAATTCTTTATCTTTGACAAATTCCTTATTGGTCCAAGATCTCCCCATTCTAATTTTGATACTTACCGGATCATTGAATAGTATCACATCAAACATTACGAAGCTCTCCAATAGTTTTCTTATCTGTGTTACCCAATTATATTGCAATTTATTTATTTCCTGACGTTTCACCCCACTTTGTAGAGCTTCATCAGGGCTGTTTAAGTTGATTGCTTTTGAGACTAAACCTACTTTGAGACCAAGTCTTGACTAAACTCAACTTATAAAGCTAAGTTGAGACTAAGCTCTCAACTTAAACAGCTCTAATAAAGCTCTACAAAATAGGGCGAAACATCGGCAAATAAATAGTTGTTAACTATTCTTGTTCTTTTTTTTACTGCATCCCTGACTATCTTCTTCAGAATGAATTTTTGTATTTCAATTACACATATCTAATGAATCAATTATAAATATGACATGATTCATTTGATTATAAAAACATGTATGGAACTAATCATTCAAAATTAGACATAATTGTCTGTTTGATATACTGTTCCTATTATATAATGCAGTACCTTTTTTAAAGTCTTAAGTGCATACTAAACATCTTACAATGTTGTAGCAAGTAATGTTAGTACTTGTTCTGTATTTTTTAAAAATGTCAAACAGGTATGAAACCTATTGTTCTTTACATTAGAGTCAATTGCTAAAATCATCCTGTTCCTGAAATGTTAGCCCATATTGTGATGTGGGCCAATCAAGATACTTATTACACATTAACCACTTACTTAATTTCCTAAATAACCACTAGACTATCTGTGCAAAAAGCTACTCCAGCACACTTTTGAGATATCAATAAGACTGAAAAAGTCTTTAGTCCATTGGGGTGGTCCAGGGATTTATGAATATTCATAAAAACTCTGTATAATATAGTTTGAAAAATACTGTTTTGTTTTAAATTTTATCAAAACTTAAATTACAAAATTAAATTTCTACATGAGCTAATTTGGCAAATATGTCTATCTATGGATTGTCATCATCTTTAGTTATTAAATTGAACAGTTAGGCTCTGATTTTGCTAGTGAAAATAATATACTTTTGAATTATATTTCTGATTTTATATCAGTGATTTTTTTTTTTTTTTTAATGAAAAAGTTGCTCGGATCCACCTTAATTTATTATGAAGTTTGTAAATTATTCATTTTCTTTTATGTTTGTTCAGTTATGAGTATTTCAGTAAAAAGAAAATTCGGTTTAGTTTTAGACCTAATTAAGTCCAACTTTATAAATAACCTTATAACATATTATTTTGTAGTTGTATTTATTTTATTTTCCTTCCTTCTTTCTTTACATCTTGGGTTCTTTTGAAAAATTTATTTAAATCTAATTTATTTTAAAAAAGTAGAAAACATTTTTGTCCTGAACACAATGATTTCTCAATTTTTTATTACAAAAAAAAATGTTGGCCTTACTTGTAAAACAAGTATATTGTTTGTTTGAATATGTAATATTTAATATCTTCCTGAGTTAAATGTTAAAATGGTTATACACTGGAATATCCCTTAATGGACATTTCTAATAAGTGGACAGTTTGTGTCCCAATACCTTTTCATTTACTTTACACTATTCTTAATTTCTGCTAATTGAACCTTCTAATAAAATGATATGAGCACAGATTTGGTCCTCCTTGTTCCTAAAATGTATCTCTTTAGCAGACAGTGGGTGAGTTGAAAGACTTAATTTCTGCAAAAGGCAGATTGTTAGTGCTAATGTGGCCTGTTCAAAGTAATTTATTAGAATTTTATTTTGCCATGTAGTGAATGAACAAGGAGGTGATTTGGTCATAATCACACTTGACTACCAGAATTTCACCCAATTAAGGGTACCCATGAGATAAGGCTGGGTGGACCCCGGAGTTCTCCCAAACACACAGGGCTGACTCATGGCTACAGTGAAACAGAAAATAATTATCTGCCGCAGTCAGATTTGAACCCAGGTTGTTGGGTTAGGGAATTATCATCCTACCTTCTTCTTTGATCTTCCCATGTAAATGGCCAAGTCTGGGAATGACAAAATAAATCCTACCTAAAAACTATGTACCTATATTGTGTTTTTTAGTGAAGTTCAATGCATCAGTTGTAAACACTCCTGTGTTTATCGATTATTTAAAGCCTTATGACTAGAGAGATTTATTTAACAAACAGTTAAATTTTGGGTGACAGAGAAGTACATAGTATGTATTGGATGAAATTCCATTTTCCATTGATTGATACTCCAAGTTTAATCAAAATTGTTAGAGCTGTTTTTGTTAAAAATTTTCATATAATCATTATAAACCATTTATTATCAGATAATTTTTTTAATATTATAATTTATATGATTTTCTTCTTTTTTTTTTTTAAATTCAGGCTGGAGTAGACCTTGGTGGCGGAATGAATCTAGTTGCTGCCGAGATAGCTCAGCGATTAGAGGAAATGAGGATTAGAACCCATAGTACTGGTGAAGATTTACGAAAACTAGAACAAGATCAAGAGGATTTCGCTTTGAAATATCATGAATGCACCAAAATAAATGGTAAAATATTTTAATTACTAATGTTGTATAACTTATCGCAACTGGAATGAAGGGGCACAAATCAAAAAGTGTGCTATAATTATAACTATTATTATTACTCTCCATTAACCATACCTTTCTTTTGGCCAAATATTCTGTTTTTAAAAACCTTAAAGCTTGGTTCCTCCCTTGATATAAGTGGCCAGTTCTGGTTCCTTAAAGAAATATAATGATAATATTGTAATAAAAAAACAAAACATTTATTTCACTTTTATTTATGCTTTTATATCCTCTTGAATTATCTTTTTATTTATCAGTTCCCAGATACCGATACAAATGTATTATTTCTATACATATACAAATGCTTTCTCATATATCACTTAAATTATCTCGTATGTTTTACTATTGACAATGTTCATTGTTCTATCAATGTTTATTTATTTAATATTATTCTTTTGAATTTCTTTTTCATGTATTTAATAGATCCCATGTATGGACAGTTCTCTTCATTTTTAAATACTTCCTCTTATATTACTTAAATTATTACTATTGACCGTGTTTATTGTTTTATGAGTATTTATTTATTTAGTTTTATTCTCTTTAATTTCCTTTTATATAAATATAATTGACAAAAGTAATATGAGGAGCTTTTTAATAAATTCATTGTTCGAAAACTTTCAATAAAGTTATTTTGTTACATTAAAATTCCAAATTCCATTACATATTTACAAATAATATGCACTTTTTCCCCCTGTTAGAATTCTTATTATGAACTTAGATCAAAATTGTTGTAATTCATACTTCTTACTCTAAGACATCGCATTATTCAGTTTATTTCTGAAGTAGTGTATAACATCATTATAGTGAGCAGTGTCATCATCCATTTTTAATTGTAATAAACTTTAATGCCTTTCTGTATGATAAAAGATGTACTCATATACACACATTTATAAGATATTTGTTATTGTTACACATTCCCAAGCTAATATTCTTTCATTTATAGCTCATTTAAACCATATGCAAAATCAACAACAGACTACTCAAACCATTGAAACTGACAAAAAATTAAGGCGACAGAAAGAAGTTCTGGAACAAGCTCTTAGTCAACAGGTAATTACATATCACTTTGTAACTTATGAAATCAAGTTATTGTCTTAATTTATATATCTTCAAACCAAGTAAGAACTTTTTAAAAAAAATAATAGTAACCAATGAAGCACTTGAATTTCTATCAAAATTACTGTAAATTCTGAATGGTAGGTCAAACATTCTTTAGTGTGTTTTAAACCATTACAATTCGCTATGTCTTCCTTATTATTTTCCTGCTAACATTTAATATTTTTTTTCTTACGATAGAATTCTTGAATGAGTGGGAAATAAATTCTTTTGATGGTGTATTTTACTACCTTCTTAAGCCTCTGTAGTGTTAGCTTTTTCTCAAAATTATCTGTAATGTTATTGTTCTTTTAGCTGTCTTGCTAAATTTTATTATAGAATAAATAAATATTTTCTTTAATTAGTTACAGAGCTCAAAAACTTTTTGATTTGGTTGGAATTGAAGCTAAAAGCTCCTAAAACCTTCTATGATCCTAATTAATGTATTTAATAACTGGACTAAGTGGAAATAATTAGCACTTCCTGGCTCTGATGTTCTCTGTGTTAAATGGATTCTGTTGTTATAGATAACTTTTAATTCCCAAAATTATTGAAATAATGGTTACTACATTCATTATTATCATTTTTATTATAGAATCATCATTTTTTATATCTTTGAGTATTCGATTTATGTTCTTTTTCCTTTCGCACTTCCAAAAATTAAACTAACCTCTGATGAGCCATTTGCTTTGTTGCTTATACCTTTAAAAAGTCAAAAGGTTTAATATCATGAAACTGAAGTTTGCTATAGCATGCTTGAATTTTTTATAGCTGCTATGTGTAGATAAAACTCTGTGAAGGTTTATGAGTAGAACTTAAGCTTAGCCTAATGTCTCTACTAACTAAAACACATTTTTGGGTCGTCCTCAGGGTCTTACCTGCTCAAGCATGCTTCAATGGTGGATGTTTAAATCCTAAGGAAATTTATAAAACTATTAGTTGTTACTGAATTTTAGTAAATTATATTCTATTAATCTTAGTGAAAAAGTGAGCTTTTAGAAAAGATTCCTATATGGAGGGGAATAGCCAGGTTTATCTTGACAGACTATCAAACACTCTTCTGTAACTTGTTTCAATTTGCAGGTTCCAGTTTTGGTATTTTAAGAGGAAGGGGGGGGGGTGTTAGGGATCAATATTCAGAAGTGTTTTCTCATTACTTTTTATTTTTAAGAATAATTATCCAATTGTGAAACATTATTTGTATATATATATATTTTTATTTATTTATTTTTTTTTTAAGGTTACTACTTTGATGCAAAATAGGATTAATTTGTCTGAAAAACTTAAACAAACATTGAGTCTGATTACTATTGTACAAAGTAGAATCTTAGACGAAGAACTTATTAAATGGAAAAGAGAACAGCAATTGGCAGGAAATGGTGCTAAATTTAACAACAACTTGGATACAATACAAGATTGGTAAGTTACCTTTTAAATGTGAGATTACTAAAACATTAAATATACCTTCAGCCCCTCTAGTGGCTTGGTAATCCCTCAGATGTCCGTCGTTGATATGGTCCAATGTCTTTATTTATTTTTAAATTAGTAATCCTATAAATTAACAAATCAGGTTATTTACTGATTTTAAATATTAATGAAATTTCATTTCCTGGAGAAAAAATAAATTCACTACATGTTTACTATAGAATTTATGAAAATATTTATTCATTCAAAGGATTAAAATTTATATTTACTCAAGAATGGTTTAATAGCTTCTAATTCATAGCTTAGTAATTTCATATTATGTAATTATTTGTTCTTTTTAATCTTAGGTGTGAAAATTTGGCTGAAATTAACTGGCTTAATCGACACCAGATAAAGGAAGCTGAAAGACTTAAAGCAAAGTTGCCTTTGGACAATCAAGGTGTCCAAGATATTCTACCTCAGTTGAATGCCCAAATAACTCAACTTCTATCGAGTTTAGTCACTAGGTGAGCTCATCAATTTAAAATAAATTTATATATTGATGTTTTTCTATTTGTCATTTCCTTTCAGTCTATGACTATCCACAGAGTTTTTATTTTTTGGTTTAACCTCACTCTTTTGTTTTGAGAGTCATTCTTCGGCTTTGATAGAAATGTACATTATTCTCATTAATTAAAATAATTAATGTAGACAAGTAACTTGAGCAAAAACCTCATGGGTGGAGTATAGGCTCGAGGGTTCAATTTCATTTACTGATTCATTTCTCGATTGTCGTTTGAATTAATAAAAAGTGCTTATAATTATAAATGTGTTTTGTCTTTTATTTATAGTTATTGTAATATAGTTAGCAGTTAATGATTTAAATATTTTGCTACTATATCATTGTGTTTATGATAGACTATGTTGTAAAATAAATGATGTTTCTAAGGAAACAGTTTTAAAAAAAAAAAAAGGTTCAGCTCTTTATAAGAAAGTACTGTACTACTTCTAAAATGAAGGTTGTACAAGGAGGTGATTTGTTCAAGATGATCCTTAACCGCCAGGTTTTTCCCTCAATTCGAGGATTTCCTGAATCTATGGTTGGTTTAACATGATTAATTATCTGCCAAAGCTAGATTTGAACACAATAGATAATAGCACAGCGCCTTACTGATTAAACTACCCTGCTCCTCTAAAGGAACAGGTAAAACTTGAAAAATATCGCAATATAAATTCAAAACTTTCTCTGTAAAAAAACAGATAAAAGTTGAAAAAGTGATGGACTGAATCACATTATAAAACAAAAACTATTAAGTCACTAGAAATTCTTTATTTAAAAAAAAAAAATAGTTAAAACTTGAAAAACATCGAACTAAATCATAATTCAAACAAAAAACAACAAAACTGTCTCAAGACTTAAGTTGTTAGCTATCTTCTGACATTAATTATAGTTTCTAAAATAGCATGAGATCCATTATTATTATGGTATGTATTTCTCGCTATTGTGGTCGAGGTGGGGAACCTAGAAATCCAACCATCTTCATATTTTTATTTATTTTTCCTTTGATTCAAATATTTAAAAATGTTCACACTTTAAGTGCTGTGTCGAAAAGAACTGACTATTGAGCCTCTCTTAGCACATCAATAGGCACCCCAAACCATTCATGCCTACCACTGTTGATTTTGATATGAGATCAATCGTTGATATTATGAATGGAGTAGTAGTAATACCTTCCAATTTATGTGTTTCTTACAATTCTATCGTCTAATTTTGGTATTTCCTCAGTTTATTTCCCTCAGTAGAGCTTATATTATTATCGTTGAGGATCCCAACATATTTCATTATTTATATTTTGGTACTTCTAACCACCGCCATGGCCTGATGCAAAATTTTGGCCACATTGTTGTGCCTCTGCAGATATTCAATACCAGCCAACACTCCACATCCACCAGTGATATGTTGGATTGATTCGTGCATTACTGAGCATAATCAACACTTATTGTTGTTGCGTCTTTTAACACGTTTTCTATATTAGTCTTGAATAGCAACCACAAACCCCTCTGTTTCAGAGAATAGCCTTCCAGATTTTAACCATTCAACTGATCTTTCTATATCTATGGATGCTTCATTCACTTGTCTATAGAATCTTCCATGCAGAGACTTGCTTTTCCATTCTGCAAGTCGTTCATTTTGTGACACGACTTTTGATTCAACACCTTTGCTCAGATTAAGTGCAGTTAAACCAGAGTCCATCCTTTTGATGGCTAGATTAACCCCTGTTGTTTTTGCTAGTAAATATTGATGTAAGGCCTTTTCCTGTTTGCGGCAAACTTCTTCAATATTTAGCAAACCTCATCCTCCTTCTTTCTTAGGTAAGTATAGACGAGCTTTAGAGGATATTGGTTGGTGAGGCCGTTCTTGTGTGAGAGTTAAGTCAATCCATATCCTGCAGGCTGGTGTTTGACCATTGCACTATGCCAAAGCTATAACTTAGAGCAAGTATAGTCCAGGTGTTGATGGCCTTGATTTTTGGCTTCCCAGTTAGCTGGGTTTTGAGCACTTTTCGTAACCTAATTTTGAGCATTCTTAGACATTCTTGTTGCATATCTTTTTGGGATATTTTAAGGTGCTGTTACATGCCAAATATTTATATAATTTATTGGTTTCAAGTCCCTTTATGTACTTCTCTACACTAACCAGAATGTTCTGTTTACTAACCACTTTCCCCTTGGGTGCATGGAGCACTCCACATTTATTGAATCTAAATGACATTCCTATATCACTTGTAAAATATGAAACGGCTTCAACCATATTTTGTAATTGTTTTTTATTCTTCGCGCATAGTTAGAGGTCATCCATGTACCAGCTGTGGCTGACTGTGGTCGTCTCGTTGTTGATGACATGTTTGTACCCCTTAACTTATTTTTTCGAAGAATCCTGCTTAGTGGGAATAGTGCCATGCAGAAACAAATTGGGCTTAGTCCCCTTGGTATATTCCTTTCAGTATTTTGATTTGATTGGCCGTGCAGGTAACTTCAACTTTTAGCATAGTTTTCCATCCTGCCATCAGGTTTGAAAGGAGTCTGCTTATATTAGTTTGAATCTTGTATATATCTAGTACTTTTAGTAGCCAGCTGGGTGGAACAGAGTCAAAGGCCTTTTTATAATCAATCCATGCATATACAGACCACTGTTTTTTTAGAAACTTGTGCCGCAATGAACAAATCTATAACTAAGAGCTCCTTACGACCTCTAGCTCGTTTTTTGCATCCTAGCTGTTCTATGGGTATCACATTCTCATTTTCAAGGTGTTCATATGTCTTGGTCGCCAAGATAGAAGTGAAAATTTTATATAAACCATTTAAACTCGTTATTGGCCGGCAGTCTTCAGTACGTAGGTTTAATTCATTCTTCTTTGAAAGCATACAAGTGATGCCATCAGAGAAACCATCAAGGGGCGTTTGTGTGGCATCAAGTATTTCTTGTTAGCCTTTGGATAGCAACTCATGCAAGCAATGAAATCTTTTAATACAATAATTTTGGATTGCGTCAGGCTTAGGCATCCTCAAATTTTTCAAGTTCCTGACAGCTTTTGAAACATCTTCCACTGATATTGTCACATCATTCATTTCAGAGACATTCTGGAAACTTTGCATTTCTTCTTCTATCCAGAAGCGCTTGAGGTGATTCTTTGACTTTTCGCACACACTTTTCCAGTAAGCTTCAATATCATCAGGGTATTTGCTCAATATTTTTTTCTTTTACACAAGGTTTCTATAAAACTAGTGTTCATTCTGCTTGAAATGCTGATTTTGTTTCCTGACATTAATTACAGTTTCTAAAATGACAGAGGTCCATAATTATTATTATTATTTAGTTTAAAATATTTCATGGGTAATGGGGCAGCTCATTGTTAAGGCAATGGACTACTAACTCTTGGGACCCAGGTTCGAATCTGGCTGTGGCAGATAATTATTATTAGTTACCTGCAGCCATTGAGTCAGCCCTGTTGGTTCGGGAGCTCTTCGGGGTCCGCTCAGCCTCATAAAGTGAGTACCCTTAATTGGGTAAAATTCTGGCTGTCAAGCATGATTCTGACCAAATCACCTTGCACAACCGGTGATCTAGTAACAGTACTTCCTTACAAAGCACTGCGCCCCTGACCCTTCATGGGTTGTAGCATTACAGATTTAATTAGTCAAAATATTTCTTGATAATAAGTTAAATGTACGATGCTAAGGTATAAGTTGGGCCGCCCATAGCTCAGTGGTTAAGACACAGTCTTACCAATTTGATGTCTATTGGCGGTGCCGGTTCGAATCCGGCTTGGGACGTTGACTTTCATTGAGTGGCGGTCTCACAAAATGAAGAACTTTGACCCCCAACCATGGTTAGGCAGTATAGGACTCCAATGGGAGTCTTGGCCGAAAACTGATTAAGGTATAAGTTTTAGAGGGGTAGAACTCCTAACTATCAGATGCTGTTAAAGTTCCTTTCATAAGTTGTTTTCTTATACTTACATGTGAATTACTTATGAATATGTTATTTATATTACTAACTATATAATGATTATTCAATAAGTTATAAAGTAAAAAATGATTTATTAAAATATAACAATGGCTCTTATAGATATTTCCTGACCTTGATGGTGAAATGGGATTTTTGGCTTCTATAATTTGCAGACCACTACTCTAGATTTTACTATTAAGTTCTTCTATTTGTTTTGTATATGTAAACTTCGTTCTGTATGTTGATTTTAAAAATTAACTAATTTATTTAATTTCATTTCAGTACATTTGTAATTGAGAAGCAACCTCCACAAGTGATGAAGACCAACACTAGGTTTACAGCCACTGTAAGACTTTTAGTTGGTGGCAAACTGAATGTATATATGACCCCACCTCAGGTAAAAGTAACTATTATCAGTGAAGCCCAAGCCAATTCTCTCTTAAAAAATGAGAAAGTGGGCAAAAGTGACGCCAGTGGTGAAATCTTGAATAACACTGGAACTATGGAATATCACACCGCCACAAGGCAGCTTGCTGTAAGTTTTAGGTATGTATTGTAATTTTACTTATTTTAATATATATTTTTCATTTCCTTTTTAAACCATGCTTTCTTTTTGATCAACAGAAATATGCAGCTGAAAAAAATAAAGAGGGCAGAAAAGAAAGGTACTGAATCTGTCATGGATGAAAAGTTCTCTTTACTATTTTCTTCGCAATTTTCCATTGGAAATGGTGAACTTGTTTTTCAAGTAAGAGCAAAATTGAATATCTTTTGGAAAGGAAATTGACTTTTTATAGTAATATTTTCTTTGGCAAGTTTAGTCATTATAACTGTAAAATTTCAATAATAAGGTGTCCAGCTTATTTGAATTCTTTGAAGCTCAGAAATTTAGCTAGAATTTTTCATATTGGAAAAAATTTGGAGGGGGGCACTAATCGGGAATTTTATTTTGAATTAATAATTACTCATATTTAATTCTATTACTTAATTTTTTTTTCTTATAACCATTTGGAAATAAACTTTAGTACAATGATTCACCATCTTTTTTCATTCTTTTACCAAATTGTAACAGTCAATTATTGTTTTGTTTTTTTCCCTCCGGGTTGAGCCCTCTGTGTAAAATTTTTGTTATTGAAAAGAGATAGGTACAATCTTTGCAGTGATTCAAAATCATTCTCAGGTTGAAATTGTGCGTTTTATTACAAGCTATGCAAAAATAACATTTTATAGTTCCGATTTTTAATTTTAATTAAATTTATGTAAAAGGGTCCTTCAATTTTACATGTCTGAGCCTTGAGATCCTTGAATTAGGATTGAATTTTTTTGTGCTACATTGCTGGACACCCTGAATAACCAATGAACAATATAT
>NW_027110578.1:1024384-1035414 GCF_000696795.3 Halyomorpha halys
TGATAATTTTTATTATTATTTATTTTTAAATGGATTTATTATTGCTTAGTACTTATTCAGCTATTTGTAATTGGATCATGACACAATTGCCAACCCAAAATGTGTGTTTCTGATATGGGTTTGCTATCCATATTTATGTTTATTCTTCTCTGGGTTCTAATTTTATTAAGAGATAATATAAAAAAATTAAAAATGTTGAAATTATTGCATAGAAGCCACAAAAAGCTACTATTATTAATTGATAAGATTAATTTATATCTATGATTTTTTTAACGTTACCTTAAATAATTTGGAATTTTAGTGATAAAACTAGATTGGATGTGTCAGATGGCTTCTTACCTTATATTTATATAGTTCCATATTTTTAAGGATTTTCTGGATGTTTATTTATTCATATTATTCCTTAAAAAGAATAAAATTAGATCTGTACCGCTACAACCCATGAAGGGTTAGGAACACCTGGGTCCTTGGAGTAGGTTTTACAGTATCTTACCAATAAGATACACACTTCCACTTTATACCTTTAAAAGAGCTCTAATTTAAAAATTTACTAATAGCTCTTTAGCAATTAATCATTTTTTTCTTTGTATAGTTTTCTTTTGTCAAACATCATAAAATACTTATTTGGCTATATTCAGTAACTTTGAATCGTAAAAATATTTCATTAAGTTTTTCTTTCCAGGCTGGCGATTCCCTTTTGATTTTATGGTTTCTTTAGTCGTAGAGGGCCTAAAAGATTTTAGAGAATCATTACTATAAAATTTAAAAACAGTATTTAATCTTTTTTCTCAACTTTATTCTTTTTAAAAACCTTCCAACATTTCGACCACTTAGGTCATTTTCAAGGATACCTACAAACAGCTCCTTTTAATTATTTTTATAACAATTTCATTATTTCCTTCACTTACATACTGAATTCTTGAATTAAAATAATATCATAATAGTAGGTATTTTAATGATTAATTTATTTAAAGATGGGATAAAGGCAATTAGCCGGCATTTTTAAGAATTTTAAAAGAGAAAATGACAACAAAGTAAAGGTAGGACCAAAGAAATCAGTATGTAAGTGAAGGAAATAATGAAATTGTTATAAAAATAATTAAAAGGAGCTGTTTGTAGGTATCCTTGAAAATGACCTAAGTGGTCGAAACGTTGGAAGGTTCTAAAAAGAATAAAGTTGAGAAAAAGGATCAAATATTGTTTTTAAATAAACTAAACCACTCTCAAACAAGAATATATTAATAAAAATTAATCTAATTGCTATAAAAGTTTCAGCATGATTTTTTTTTTAATATCAAAAAGATTTGTTAATTATTTTCTGTAATCATATTAACACAATGAGAAATAAGTAATTAATGACATTGGTAATATATGTTGTTGGAAGTGTTGAAGAGAATGAATTTTTGGAGCTTTAAGGGTAGATGTTATTATGGTGGATAAAGATATTTAACTATATTTGACTAAGGATCATGGTTGTTGTAATTGTTTAAAACATTTAATTTATCTAAACTTAATTTAATTTTTTTTATAGGTGTGGACTTTGTCATTGCCTGTTGTTGTCATTGTACATGGTAATCAAGAGCCTCATGCTTGGGCTACAGTCACTTGGGACAATGCGTTTGCTGAATCTGGTCGTGTTCCATTTGCGGTCCCTGACAAGGTACCATGGACATATGTTGCTGAAGCCTTGAATATCAAGTTTTGTTCACAGACTGGGAGACCATTGTCAGATGACAGTCTCAGATTCCTAGCTGAGAAAGCTTTCAGGTAAATAAAATTTACTTGGATGGTTTAATAATTTTTTTAATGTTGATTTGTACTAGTAATTTAAAAAATATAATTGAATTATAAATAATAGACATACTATAAAGAAGAAGAAAAAAATACTGCCAAATATGTAGGCTTCCTCGCCATTTCTACTTTATGTCCATAATTACTTTTATTCAAGTTCAGTGATTTGTCTCTTAATATTTCATTGAATATTCGTCTGAATATTTCATTGAAATTGGATTAATGGTGCTACGTTAATGCTTACAAAATGAATTTGATGACTAGCAGTCAAATACAGAACTATTATTGTTCCTCAGTGTATTAAACGTTTGAAAATGAGAGTGGAAAATTTCAATTTTCAGAACAGAATTTTTGTTCCATCATAAATTAAAAGTTTTCTTTCCTTTGGTTACGACAAGGAATCTATTGATGAAGAAGAAAAAAAAGTATATCCAATAAATTTTTGTTTATTTGTTGACCGCACCCCAAACATTTTCTCATAAACCTTTGTAATTAGTCAAGACAGAATCTAAAAAAGAAAAAAAGAACTTCCCCCCTTTAGATTTGAGATTTTACATTTCAAAGTACATTAGATGTTGTCATTATACCTAAACTCAGAAAATATTGTTTCTTTCAATTTTTAATATTTGACTAATTGAATGTAAAGATGAAAATTTCATCACTAATGTATCTCAGGGCAAATACTCACTTTTGGAAAGGCTTACTTCTGATTCATTTTAACTTCACTGCTTCCTGTTTTTATACAGTTATATCAAATTTTGTCATACAGAACACGTTTTTAACATTGTACACAGAGTACAGAATGCATTTGTGAGATAAAAACTGAGCCCTCAATAATCATCAAATTAAAATAAATCAGGTTAATAATTGACTGAAAAACCCCAAAGTACATGTCAAATCAAAGTCTACTATAAATAAAAAAAAAATAATGTCTATTTAGTGGACGGTTTTTAGTTTTTTTTTAAGTTACTGAGAAATTTTGGCAGGGTATTTTCTATTTTGATCTTTTTTTTTTTTTTTAAGTATGTATTTTTGTACAAATAAACTCAAAATTTATTTCTCAGATCATTTTTTTTCTTTTATCAGTTCTTGTATTAACAATGTATTCTTTTGGAATATTTACATTTAATTATATGCACATGGATAAACTATTGTTATTTTTATTTTAATTCCTAATGTATTTACCAGTTTGAATTTGGATGTAGCTTTCATTAAAAATAGTCACCTTGACTTTTTAAATTTATTGAATAACCTATTGTTTAACTTGGTACTGTAATACTAAATTTAACTTTTGTTTTTACAGGCTTGATGTTACCAGAACTAATGTCCCTGATTGCTCTTCTATGCTTCTAAGCTGGTCACAGTTTTGTAAAGAACCACTTCCTGAACGTAGTTTCACTTTCTGGGAATGGTTTTATGCTGTTATGAAATTAACTAGAGAACACCTCAAAGGTCCATGGATGGATGGGTTTGTATTTTGTTTAGTACATTTTTAATTTGTTTTGTTGGAATAAGAGATGGAGATAGGAGATAAAGAAGCCTTTAAGCTCAATTATTTCATTCAGTATGTTAACAAATGAATAGTTGAATGTGGGGGACCTCAAGAGTATGTCACCCGAGGGTGGGAGAATTCTGACCTCAAATTATTTAAGGTTGACAAGCAAGGTGTCGTTGCCATAATTTCATAATTCATAAGATTTCAAAGGACTGGGGAAAAAATTCAAATTATTAAGCTGGCTGTAATTTCTTACTAATGAATACTTTTTTTCGTGTCCTTTTAAATTTACCATTGAGATTTTAATTAGAAGATTAATAGTTGACCATATGTAATAGATTGTAGAAAGATAGTCCAGGTAGGGATTAATAAAGGTACAGAATAGTAAAATTATTTCCCCAATTATAATAAATATTTTTTTTTTTTTTTATATACTATTTTCTATCTTTATTGACTGCCATCAAAATTATTAGGTATATACCATTGACAAACTTCTTCTCTTATTTTTATTTATACTTAAGAATGTACCAACTATTTCTTCATTTGTTCATTTCTCTGAATTTGTCTTTCAAATTTATTTTAAAAAATACTTTCCAAATCACTAAATTAAAGAAAAAATTTAATTTGTTGGTTAAAACATTTTTTACCCTTTTATTATATAATAAAATATATTATTTTATCTGTAATCTCAGTTAAAATTACCTTATTTTGTAACTGTTCACATTAATATTAAAACTTTTAATTACAAATCAATTTATAGTATACTTTGTTATCAGAATATTTGTAACGGTTACAAATATTGTTACAATCGCTCTTCATTAAAATATCAGAGGAAAAGGCAAAATTTTACCTTAACCTTACTAGAAATGAACTGAGGACGATAACAGGACTCCTCACGGGCCACTGCCCCTTAAAATATCATCTTAAGAAGATGAGGCTGGTGGAGGATTCCACCTGCCGTCTATGTATGGAAGATGAAGAAAAGGCACAGCACATTCTGTGTGAATGTGAAGCCCTTGCATTCAGAAGATTACAGTATCTGGGACAGGACAGAATGGAGCCTGAAGACATTTCTAGAATAAACCCAAAAGAATTATTGAACTTCATAAGAAGCATAGGATTCATATGGGATCTCTAGTGGAAAGAGGGGTAACTCACAAAAGATCTAATTGGGTCGAAGTGAGGAAGGGATTCCCGACCCTCGGTGTAATAATAATAATAATAATACAAATATTGTTTTGATAACAAAGTATAATAGTATAATAAGTATCATAATAGTATAACAATAATTATCAATAGTATAATAAGTGTCAGAACAATATTTGTAACGGTTACAAATATTGTTGTGATAACAAAGTATTATAGCGTTGAATTGATTTGTAACTTTTAAAAATGATGTTTTGAGGCTTGCATTGGATACAATTTATTTTATTTAAACTAATTTCCTCTTGTTCTTATTATAAAAGAATATAAATATAAGCCGAAGGTTAGAAGTAGAAGAGTACTTGAATAAGGATAAACAGATCCCAGGCAATCTTAGCAGAGCTGAGAGAGTGGCCTTTTTCCTCCTAGGAACAAGACATGATTTGCTCCATAACACCTCCATTGAATAGGCATTGCATGCTCACCGACATACCTTCCATGCAATATGGGTGACATGGTTGTAGACCATATTTTAATGTGTATTGGTCTGATAAATATTCAGCAAGATGCAAATCAACTCGAGGAAAAAGTAAACTTATATTGGCCTGCAAGAGGGAAAATGACGTGATAGTTTACTTCCTGTGGCATAGAAAAAAATAAGAATTAAGGAATAATTAATCACTTATGAAATGTTACATAAATAGTTTTATAATTTTTCATTCAGCATATACTATATTAAAACCAATATTAATTCTCTTCTCTTAATTTCAAGTGTTTCTGCTAAAATTATTTGTTACTTTTTTTTCAGTAATTATTTATGTTATTAGGTGCATTCTTGGATTTGTAAGAAAAAAACAAGCTGAGGAGATGCTAGCTAATTGCAGCAATGGGACATTTCTTCTGAGGTTTTCAGATTCTGAACTTGGTGGAATTGTAATTGCTTGGCTTGGTACTACTGAGGATTCCAGTATGTATATCTTAAAAATGTTTTATTTATTTTCATGTTTTAATCTATTAAAAAGTTATTTTAAGATATGGGTTTTGTAGTTTATTAGGGCTTTTAGGCATAAAACCAATGGGTCATCATCACCAGTGTTTCATTTTATATTTAATAATTTTTTTCTTGGGGTTTTTGATTTTCAGTGTAGGACTTCAAATGTTTAATATCAGTCTTAAGATAGAAATATCTTTAAATTGGATAACTTTGAAACATTAAAATTAATGGCTTAAGTTTTAATTAACATATTATTTGTTTAAAAAAAAATTACTACTAACTTTATTTTACTATCATTATCGCTTAGAGTGACTGATATGTCTGTACCTAATCCCAATCTATGTGAATCGGTAATGTACAAAGGGCATTCCTGGGAAATGTTAAGCGTAGGATAGTATTAGAATGTTGGAATTTTTTCCTTCTGATTAAAAAAAGCTCTGCTTCAGAACACAGGCTAAGAATGGAACTAGTTCCAAAATCGCAGGTAACGATCAGAATTCTAGCATGTTGAACCCTATCAAATCTGGGTTTTTGGTTGAGTTAATAACAATATTTAACTGAAATACTTTAAAAATAATTAATTTATATGAAATAAAAATTTTTTAAAAAAAGTAGAAAATAAAGCAAACCTTGCATTAACTATTAATATACTAAATAAGTTATCATTTTAGCTTCAAATTTAGGTATTAAGATAATGATAAAACTAGTAATTGATATAGAAAAATATTTGAAAATTTACAAACATCGGTAAATCTTATATTAATAATTTTAATTTGATTAAAAATTAATATTTTTTTGAAATGCAGTTATAATTAATATATTGTTGATTGGTATTTCTTTTTTTTTTTTATTTTGCTTCGGGAAATTAATTCTTCATTTCATATTTCAATTTCTTTATTTAATTACTTTTATTAATATAAAAGTAATTAAATAAAGTACATCAACTACTAGCTACTAAAGTAATACTAATGTACATCAACCATTCCAACGTCAATAAGTAATTGATTCATACCGATGTATTAATTTCCATATTTTGCTTTTAATATCCCATTCTTACTACTGAATGAAAAACGAGAACTGGATGGTCGATTGGCTCATTATGGGGTAGTCTGTTGCCTCCTATTGATTATTTTAAGGCTTAACTGATCCTCCTTTCACTATATTTAAGACTATGTGCGGCAACATTCCCACCTGCCCTATTTCATGATGGCATTTATGTATATATTGTAATAATTTTAAAATTTTATTTAAAATAAAATAAAAAGAATTTTGATCGTTTTATAAAACTATTTTCAAATATATTTCAAATTCGCAATTTTCATTAATTTCTAATTCACAATTTTCTTTAATTCCAAATTCAAAATGTCTAACTTTTTCATCAATATTTTCATCTAATAATTCCGAGTTATTTATAGTTAAATTAGTTTCAACCACTTCAATTTTTTCATCTACTTTATTTTCTAACCCCATTAATCTTATCCTGTTACCTTCACGCAACTCTGTGTTTATTTCCTCAAATCGATCCCCCACTTTGTTTATAGCACCCCTTACATTGTTTATATCACCTTTTAACTCATCTGTCATATTGGTTATAAACATCATTAATTGTTGAAACATGGCTTTATTATCAAAAGTATCATTATTATCAACCTTTGAATTTGCTCCCACTATTTTATTTTCATGGATACTATTTACTACCGGTAAGTCATTCCTACCTCTAATATTTTGTACAACATTATCTTCATCATTTTCATTTAATACTACCACCATATCATTCAATTTTCCAAGAATCACCTCTTTAGGATCTCTACAATCAGTTGTCTTAACATCATCCTCCATCATTAACATTAACTACTTAAGTTACAAAAAATGTATTCAAAACTTATTCTAAAATAACCCTTCTAAAGGCTGTTCTGATTGCCGTGACCTAATTTGTAAAGAGTTGGGCGACAAAATGTAATAATTTTAAAATTTTATTTAAAATAAAATAAAAAGAATTTTGATCATTTTATAAAACTATTTTCAAATATAAAAGATAATTTGGGTTCAAATTAAGAACTTTAATACTAAATAGATAATTGAATTTTATTATATAAAAAGACTCTTAATCTCAGGGCGTGTTGTTGCTAGGCAATCAGAATACAGACACAATAATTTCTCTTAATTAAATTAATATCTATTTTATACATGAATCTATTTTTATGTATAGCAAAACTAACCAAGTTAGTTCACAATCTTCTTTTGATGATTCCTGGTATCTTCTTTTTTCTATTGTTCTGTCCTATCGTCCAAAATGGCTTCCTACTCTTGCTGGACAGAAATTCATGAGGACCTCCTCATCCTGTAGACATCCTTTCACCTCTGCGCCCAAACAACGAATGCCCGTCCAAAACCAAAACCTGCCTCCATGTTTCATGCAAACATCGATTGTCGCACAACAGTTAGGGATTTTTGCAATTGATTTACTTCCTGAATATTATTCTCTAGCACTATTTCTTGACTTCTATTTTTTCTTAAATTTACTGTATTTTCAATTATGATGGGGAGAGTTAAAGAGTTTATGATATTTGAATCTGCTCAACATGGCCTTTATTCAATGGACTTGTTGACTGAAGAATACGTACCACCATCTTGGTTTTGTTTTGAATGACGAGTTTATTATGGACAATGATAATTGGTTAGCTTGCTTTTTGGATAAACAAAACAAATGAACAATATTATAATGATACATAAAATAAAACATATTAAAAACCCTTTATACATCAAAATATACTATTTACTAAAAAAGATCATATTACAATATGTGTATATATATGTATTCATATTCATATATATTCACTAAATAAAGATGTTAACACTTAATTAAGTGATAACAAGAAAGCTATTTAATTCAACAATGTTGATGGATTCTAGTTTAGAAGTAGGTCTCGCAATTAATGTCAAACAAACAATAGAAATGGTTAGTATGGAAAAAAAAAAAAAATAGATTGGGCCCTGAAAACGGTCTGGATGCTCTACCTTATACCAGAATCAGTAAGCGAAAGCGAGTCTATTGTACTTTTTATTTTTGTACTCCATATATATCTTAATATAATTATATCCTCACATTTCATAATTGAACTGGTCTCCTTATTTAATTATAGTTATAATAGTCGTATTATAGTAGGTATAATAATTAATAAAGCAATAGCCTTGACAGACTCCGAATATTTGAAAGATTAAAACACAAATATATAACATATTACTTAAAAATTTTTATCCAAAAAAATTCATTAATAAATTGTATAACAGAATACAAAACAATCCCATAGCAAATAATAGCATTATAGATAAAACCTTAGAAATAAGTAATAAAATTAATGATAGTACTAACATAAATAGAAAGTGTTAAAAAAACATAAAACCAAATCAAATAATGATTACTGATTTTTTAAAAATGCAAATAATAAAATATCAGATAAAGTTGATGTACAAGACAAAATAAAACAGAAAGATCATAAAAATAAAAATATGACCACAATAATCTGAATTTAGGTTTATATAATGATAATAAATTGGGAAATTACCTTAACAACATGATGATAAAATTGAAAATAGTGATGAACAAAATGTAATTTATAAAATTAATTGCCATAATTGTGAAGGGGTGTTTATAGGTGAAACTTACAAAAAAAATTAAAAATTAAAGTTAAGCAACATAAGGATAATTGTAAAACTGTAATTAGCATTAACACAATTGCACTGGCCCAACTTAGTATTAAACTTGAACACAATTTTAATTTTAAAAAACCCTAAAATTTTGAATATAGTTAATCGCACAAAAATAGGTATATTACTAAAGCAATATCTTTTAACTGAAAACATTGATAATGCTATTAATTTTAAGACACACTAAAAATTAAAGTACACGTTATACAGATATTATAAATCATTTAGAAATATAAATAATTAAACATCCCTATAGAATTATGTTGTTAATAGGCTTTTCATTTTTTTGAGGATGAAAGATAGAAGATAACTAGCCAAGGTATAATCTATTTGTTATCTCTATTTTAAGGATAACTTTATTTTAAATCGTGTTAATATAATGTTTTTAGATTTCTCCTTATTTTTTATTATGTGTGGAATTTTATTTATTAATTTATTTTAAAAAACTGACAGCAATATGATGTGACTATTATATTTAAGACTAAATAAGGAAATCAGTTTCATTATGAAAGGTGAGGATATGATTATATTAGGTAATAAGTTGAATAAAAAAATTTATAGTTGAATAATTGTATTGTTGAATATTGTATTCTGCTTATGCATCATGCTTGAGAAGGGATGCGAATATTGGATTAAAACGCACCACCTATTTGTTGACTTCAAAGCTGCTTATGACAACACTCACAGGGGACAATTGTAGAAGGCAATGAGAGAATTCAACATCCCTGAGAAGTTAATTAGAATGGTTAAACTAACCATGAGAGAGGTGAGATGCATGGTGCAGATTGGGGGAGCAAGATCTAATGAGTTTGTCTCAGGAAGAGGACTAAGGCAGGGGGATGTATTGGCCTGCCTCCTCTTTGATTTAGCTCTTGAAAAGGCCATTTGAGAATCTGGAATTCAAGTGGGCGGAACAATATTCAGCAGAACAACACAGCTTCTTACTTACGGTGATGACATTGACATTACTGGACACTCTTTCCAAGCTGTCTCTGATGGATTTATGAAATTGGCTGAAGCAGCAAAAAAAAAAAATGGGGCTTGAAGTGAATGCAGAAGAGACCAAATACATGGTCAAAGAGGAAATATCCAGGCCTGGTGAAGAAATCATGATCTGAGAATATACTTTTGGAAAAGTCTCCGAGTTTTTGTATCTTGGATCTCTCATAACCCAAGACAATGTTGTGGACTCCGAAATAAAACGTAGAGTCCTATCTGCCAACCGCTGTTATTATAGTTTCAGTCCCTATTTTACAAGCCGTGCCTTATCTAAGGAAACCAAGATTTATTTGTATAAAACAATTATTCAACCACTTCTTCTGTTTGGCTCGGAAACGTGGACTATCTCCAAGGCCAATGAGCACAACTTAATAGTCTTGAAGAGGAAGATTCTCCGTAAAATATTTGGAACTGTCAAGGTTGACCAAATATGGAGTCGTCGAACAAACCAGGAGCTCAAAGTTTTATATAAGGAACCAGACGTTGTCCAGTTTGTGAAGCTCAGTAGATTGAGGTGGGCAGAGCATGTTGCTCAGATGGCTGAGGATGATCTGCCAAGGAAAATGGTGACCGAGGTACTACATGGAGAAAGACCATGCCTTCGATGGAGTGATGGTGTGAATGGTGATGCCAGGACCATGATGGGAGTGAGGAACTGGATGGCGACCGCACAAAATCGTAATGATTGGTGGAGGCTAATGCAGGAGGCCAGGACTCGACATCGAGTTGTGGAGCTGAACTAATAATAATTGTATTGTTGCTTGCATATTATAAATTCTGTTAATTTGTATTGTAATAGGTTTTATTAAGCCAATGGGGACACAAGATAGCTCATGAACTAACACAATGTATTAAAAATTAATAACACACATGAATATTTATGTCTCAGTACTTTGTTAG
>NW_027110578.1:1035559-1058367 GCF_000696795.3 Halyomorpha halys
TATAAAAAAGTAGGTAATTTTTTCAAGACCTCGCTCAATTACTACCAGATTTTTTCCTAGTTAAGGGTACCCACTTTATGAGGTTGGGTGGACCTCAGGAGGGCTCAATAACACACATGGTTGATTCACAGCTACAGTCTAATAGAAAATAATTATCTACCCAGCCGGATTCAAATCTGGGTCCTTCAAGTTGGTAGCATTGTGCCTTACCTCAGTGCCACCTCACTCCCTATTATTGTTTATAATAGTTAGTTAATGATCTTATATTTAAGTTTACACTAAAAGTAATTAAGTGCTATTATTTTCAACATAACATGCAATATTTATATAATTTTTTACTTTATTACATTTGTTTTTAACTTTCTTTTTTTCAGAACATTCAGAAGTATTCATGCTTCAACCATTTACTAGTAAAGACTTCTCAATTCGAAGTCTTGCTGATCGGATTTCTGATTTACATCACCTTGTATATCTGTATCCTGACACTTGTAAACAACAAGCCTTTTCGAAATATTATACTCCATTTCAAGGTTGGTGTTTTTGGTTTACTTTTGTATTTCATGTACCGAATATATTGGTGTTACATTCGGAATACTTTATATATTTACTATACAGGAGATATTAACTTCAAAAGTCATGAAATGAAAAGGGGTGAATGATAGTAGGGGTATTCATGATGTGATAAATGTAAAATGTTTTGCGATGTTAAATGTTATAAGTATAGCATTGTGAGCAGCCCTATTTAAAGTTATGTTAAATGTTGAATGTATTTTTGAGCAACTTGTTTTATAACCTTTCTTGTCAAAACTTCATGTTATTGTTTACATCTAAGTTTTGATTAAAGTAATTTATTACAACATGCTTAAAGTGGAAGTTGTGTGAAAGTTTGGCCACTGAGTACCTTGTTGATCTTCTGACTTGTGAGGAAAAGAATCAAGATAAGCTAATTAACAACTGTAATTATATTATTATAATTGCCATCCATTGCTTTATTAGATTTAAAAACATCCAAAACAATATTAATACACAATTAAGACACAACCACGAGTAAGTAACCTAACACAACAAACAAAACGGTGACGTGCTCAGCTGGTCTGTTGTGTGACGTCATTTTCCCCTTAACAGACCAAGTAACAGACTCAACCATGTTATATGTTAAATCGTTTTAATATGGTGAAAGAAGTAAATATTTCTCCATTTAACACGCTTTAACATGTTAAACTAAAGATCATGAATACCCCTAGTATTAAAAAAAAAAATCAATTGGTGAAAATGAGGAACAAATTGGCAGAAATAAGTTAAAATAATTGTTTTTATTTAAGTGGCTAGTTATAATTCACTGAACATGTATCTTTTAATTTTAAATAATTTATATTATTCAATTTTACACAAAAATCAAATGATTATAATTCATCTATAAATTAATTTTCTATTTACAAACCCCTTTTAAGTAGATGATAGTAGCTACAATTTCATTTAAGATAATTATGAAAAATGTTTAATTGTTAATTATAATTATGAAAAATTAACAAATTGAAAAAATAAATCGTCTAATGAACTTAAATGTTTAATATAGGTCCTATATTACTTCTTTGTTTATATTTTGTTTTTAATTTAATTATTGTTAATATTTCAGATAACCAAACTACCACGAACAATGGCTACGTCAAGCCAATGCTTGTTACCCAAATCCCTGGCTTTGTGGGTACTCAAAACAGTTTACCTCCCACACCTCAGAATGTGTTTCAGCATCCACAGTCACCAGATACTGCATCAGTTAATGATAATATGAACAGGTATAGTTTTTATTTTTCTTCTGAATATTATAATAAAACAGTGTACACATCTCCGATGAGTCAATATTTGACTGAGTGTGAGCAAGATTCTGCTTTAACTTGACTGTTCAACATTTTGACTCTACGTCGGACTGTGTGTTACACTATTAAGACCAAATGTGTTGTTCAATGGCCTTCAAACTTTACATGAGTATTCCTTCTAGGTATTTAAAATGACATGTGTTAGAATATTTATTTTTTGAGTTAATTTTTATTAGTCGTGTAGTGTAGAGAAAATGCAATCAGACAATCATAATTGTCCGAACACTAAATGATTTTTTATTAGAAAACATTAATTTTTATTAGTCGTGTAGTGTAGAGAAAATGCAATCAGACAATCATAATTGTCCGAACACTAAATGATTTTTTATTAGAAAACATTAATTTTTATTAGTCGTGTAGTGTAGAGAAAATGCAATCAGACAATCATAATTGTCCGAACACTAAATGATTTTTTATTAGAAAACATTGATCAATTTTAATATGTTTTGATGATTATCTTTAAATTTATTTTGATACCTATAGCTCGAATCCGATTGTTTTGTTTTGAGGTTTGCAATTATATTAATGATATTGTCAATATCAATTATGTAATTGTCAAATATTAAGTCATAGTGATTAGAATAAATGAATCGAAAATATTTAGGGAATTGATTTGATAGATCCTGTACCTTATTAGGTTGTAATAAGGAAATTATATCTTTATTTATGATTTGGTAAAGTCTTTAAAAAACTGCCATAAAGATTAGATCATAGACCATTAATTGAAGGCTCTTAAAACTTCTAGTAATAGTAATGGAATTATCAGAGAATTTAACTATGGCAGTTTTTAAGAAATTATTAAATGCATGAAATCTTATTTTTATTTAGTGAACTTTAATTCTGTCACTGTTGAGCAATTATCAGTCGAATCTTCTATTTATTTCCTTCCTGAAATATTTTATTTTATCACTTTGTGAAAGTTTTTTTTTTTTTTGTATTTTTTATTGATTATGAATTATTTTTATCTGACTCAAAATTGATTTTTACAAATTTTTGTTTTGTTTTCTAGCAAAAGAAGAAAATATCGGTATTCTGGTACAGGTTCCCCTTTTTTTTATGAGGAGTAAGTTAAAAACAGTTCAGTCTCCCTTAAAAGTTTAAATACTTAATATATGTTTGTGTAAAATCAGCAATTTACATAATAATAAAAACAGATTTGGCATTAAAGAAATAAACAAAAGTTCAAATCGTAAACTAGTTTCCAAAGTATAATTAAATATTTAATATGGTTTCTATTATAAAGGCACCACTTTATTAGTACTTTTAATTGACAACTAACAGAGAAGGAAGATGAAAAAGAAGACAAAAGAAATGTTAATCAATAATGCAAAAGTAATTAAAATTATATAAGATGCTAAATGGAATGGTTCGTTATCTACCTAATACATAACTATATATTCAGAAATTAAAAGAGAATAAACAAAACCAACTAATTAAGGAAAGTAAATATAAGGATAATACAAAGAAAAGAATAGTTGTACAGCACCAGGAATTTATCTTAAAATGTTAAGGAGCTAATATATGCCAAAATTTATGTTTTTTGATTTGGCACAGCCTAAAGAATATCAATCAAATTTGGCAGTCATGTTGTTTCCAAGAGCTTGAGTAAGTTAAGTGACTATCACATGTCTAGTAATAACTTTTTCTTTCATGCCCAATTTAAATTGAAATCAGTTATTATTTAAGACTGACCCTGTTTATGAATCCATCTCTCTATTTTTATGTTTATGAATAATCTCTACTAACTACTATTTTATTCCTTTATAAATTCTTTCTATCCATCTTTTTTTTTTTATTATTCATTATATACAATGGATCACAGCATTATATTTTACATTCAATTAGCCTCACAGATTATTTAATTTTCTACAATGTTCTTTTTGAATTTTTCTATACCAGCCCAGCTTCTTGGAAAACCGAACAGAACACCTTTTAGGCTTAGCTTACGTTAACAGTTATTATCTTGATACTGCTGCTTGTTATTATCACTTACCAAGAATATTATAATGTTGAAAATCAGGCTTATTTACCAGAATTAGCCTCTGAAGTCCCTCTTGAGGGACAATTGGTTATTGGATAATATCATGTTATTTTACGATTAAATTTCTACTCAGTTTTAATACATTCAACATTTCCGTGAATTGTTAAAATATATATATATTTAACAATTCACGGAAATGTTGAATGTATTAAAACTGAGTAGAAATTTAATCGTAAAATAACATGATATTATCCAATAACCAATTGTTCAGAAAGGAATTTGAACTATGAACTCAAGGCTGATTTAGGACATTTTATGAACATTTTTAATAGAAGTTCTCCATCAGAAGAATTTATTGGGCGTTAAAGTATAGTAAATAGCAGAAAAATCATCCTACAACAGTTCACAACCTTTGTGGTCATAGTATTGGGACTATAGATTAGTAAATTTATTACAAATTCTCGTAAAAGAAGTTTTGCATTATCCATCAACAGATTACTGTACATTGAATAATCTCTAATTCTACGTCTATTATTTCTAATAGAATGACTAATCAAAATTACAGTTATTCAGTCTTATTCTGAATTTTAGATTTAATTGTTTATCCACAAAGATAAATTAATTTATTAAAAAATTGTCAATGTAAAATTTTATGTATAGAATCATTTATATTGAGACAAGATTTAGATTGAAATACCAGCCCTACTTTTATGGTACAGTTAAAAACAAAATAAAATAAAACATGTGGATTAGACAAGATTTAGATCGAAACCAGCCCTACTATTATGGTACAGTTAAAAATAAAACATGTGGATTAGTCAAGATTTAGATTGAAATACCAGCCCTACTTTTATGGTACAGTTAAAAATAAAATTGAATAAAACATGTGGATTAGACAAGATTTAGATTGAAATACCAGCCCTACTTTTATGGTATGGTTCTGTCTAGAATACAATTTTAATATCTAAGTTCAGCTCATAAGATCCAAAGAAGGCTGCTGGAGGGGTCTGAATATTGCTGAGAAAATAAAAGTGTATATATATTTTACCTGAAACCCTCCAAACTGATTTTAGATTTGATTAGTTTCTGGGAAAATATGACAAATCTGACCACAAAAAAAAAGCTAGGTACTTTGTTGTTGCCCTTGAAATATTTTAGTCTCCCAACTACAATTAAGTAGCTGGCTCTGAATCCTCAGCTCAGATAGTCTTTAGCCATAACTAACTGATTTGTATAAGTTTTGTTTTAATCTCCAGTTCTCAGTTCTATATGACTAATGGGTGGTGTAACCTTAACTTTATTCTCACTTCAATCAGTTTTTTTTTTCCCTAAATTTGTTTAGCTTCAATTTCATGTAAATTGTGTGTTTCTGTTAACAGTTATCATCATTCAGTTCTGGAACTGTAAATCTATTCTGTGACGCCATCTTATGGGTGGTATAACAACACTTCCGAAATTCCAAAGGCTTTTAGAGAAACTCTTCAGTATTTTTCAAACCTTATTTTATCTGTTGTAGTTATAGGTCTAAGATGGGGTACTCAATGTTTTTATATTTAGTTTTGTTGGACTTTAGATTTTATCATCTACTATTTCACATTCCAAAACTCTAGAATAGAACGATAGAATGAAAAATGAATTTAATTAATTTAACTCTATGTATGTGTGATATCTGTAGAAAGTATTTTACATTGTGTTCATAACCTACATGAAACAGCTCTAAATATGTATATATGTTATTTTGTGTTTAAATGGCTGTTTAAATTATTAACAAAAAAGTTATTAAATATATATTAGTTCATTTTTCAATAATAGATACAAATTTTTATGTTTTAAATGTTAGAAGTGTATGACTGTTTATATTAAGTACATTTCCTTAATGGATTACACATTTGATCTTTCGCTGCTTTTTCAAGTAAGTACTTATATCAAAATTTTAGTAAAAACTTTAGAAAATTATCAATTTTAAATTGTAAAGTTGTTGTCTTAAAAATTTCTATTTATAAGTGTTATACCTACTAAGTGGTACCTATGTGTAATCCCAAAGTTGTTAGTGGAATTTAGATCAGGTTACAAAAAACTTTATTTAGTCAGTTATTTGGTTCTATCTAATAAAATTTGGACCTGTTCCTTCAAAATCTTTTTATAGGAATGTTAACTGTTACTTCTTGTTCATGTAGAAGTAGAACCCTTCTATTCAATGAATTTTAGGGTTTTTTATTATAATTTGTTTTTATTTCACTTTCTTTTTATTTTACTATATTGTTTATAAAAATATATTCATTCAGATTAAAAAAAAAATAATAATAATGAAGTATTACCCATTTTGTATTATTCAATGGCCTAACAAAGTGCTAAAGTGAAACCAAAGAAAACAATTTCTTTTAAAACCGTGATCCTGGAAACAGAAGCACAGCAACGAATATTACAGATTTATAAAATATAATATTTTTATACCTGTTAAATTAATTGCTAAATGCTCAAAGTTATAGATTTATTTTAAGAATAAATAAGGAAAAAAAAGTTTTTAATTGTTAGTTGTTTAGTGCTGAGTTAAGGGACCATTTTTAAAATATGGTGTGATTTTAAAATTACATTTACAGGGTTTGATTAGGATTGTTTTATTTATATAAATATTTAAAGGTACTTAAGATTTTGGAAGTAAGGAGATTTTATTGTCGTTTATGAAATAATTCAGAGTATATATAAATATCTGTTAATATTGACAAATTATAAAACCATATAAAGGGAGAACATGCTCAACTTATGAAGGAATAAACGAAAGCATTTAAATAATCAGTTAAAGTTGTGGTTTTATGTAATGAAAGTTATTATTTGAAGTTAATTACCCCTTTCTTCTTATATGTTGTGATGGAACTGATATTTCGAATTTACTAGAAGTATACTATTGATCATATTGCTAAATCCTTTATTTTTGTGGTGTGATAAAAAAAGAAATAAAATAAAATAAAACCTAATTTTCACAATCATATAGTTCATTATAATACTTCATACAAGTTCTTCATTGATAAAATGAAAAATGATCATGTTATGCTGAATTTTTTATTTGTATGCATGTTAATGATTTCTCTTGCACAGGTCCTCAAATCTGATTATGTTCATTGCTAATTTGGTCTTAAGTTAAAGAAAAATTACAGTTTAAAAGCTGATGAATAAGGTGGACATAGTCCAACAAGGATATAATGGTTAATCAATAATCTCTTGACTGATCATGTATTGCTAACCAATATTTTTGACTAGGTAGCTGAGTCGTGTTTTTGTGAGTTCACAATCACTGCTTGTGCTTTGAATGATGATATGATATAAATTCATGACCATATCCTTCTTTCAATGATTCAAGTTTCTATGGTAGATTTTGTGTATTTTTAATGGTGTTCCTCCTTGATGTGTTGCTTGAATGCAACATTTTTCTGACCCAGGACTAATTAAAGTTCCTCTTAAAACAAAGTTCACAGTTTATCAAAGTAGTAGGTAAATCTTGATGAATAATGCTGTGACTGCAAAAATAGTCTTAGCCACAGTATCTTGATAACTTTAATATTAATTATTTTTGTTCATCCAGTGCATTAAACATCAAAATGGAATTAGTTCCATGCCTACTTCAGATAATCTGGTAAATAGAAGCACTCTCAGGCTATAAAAATAATTCTGTTTAATAAAATTGCAATTGTTGGTTGCACTTATTATTCTCTCAGAGCTTATAAAAAGGAAAATGTTACGTGATATTGTCATTTACATATAATTTCAAAGCTTTTACCATATGTTCTTAAAATGAGTACTAGGTTTTATTTTATTTTTTTCCCTTGCCACACCAAATTTATCATGGTATAATTTTACATTTATTTCGTCTTATATCAAGACTGATCAGTAAAGGCATTGAATAATATTTTTTATATTTATATATATGTATCTTAAGTATGTTTTATCCGTTCCTGGAGTTATGCTTCTGGAAATATTTGTTCGCTTGTTCTGCATTGTTTTACGTAACCTATTTCAGATTACTGTTTTCATTTGAGGAAGGAGTTACCCTTTATACTGTATATATTCTCAGAAAGCATGATTTACTAATTAAAACATTCCCAATCATAGTAATTGTTTAGTTAAATTTCTTCATGTTATCATTGTGGAGCTTATAAATTTTTAACAATATACGGCCATGACCTTATATGTTTATTGGTATCGATTTCCTTTTTATATATATATATATATTTTGTTCATTGTTTTATTTTTATTATTCTATAACACAAATCAATTTAGATCCTAATGTAGCTGTTGTGTTTACTAATTGTAATTGTGATTGTTAGTTAATTTTCTTTAGATTCTCCTTAAAAACTTGAACAAAACAGAAAATGAAGAATTAATTATTCTGTATAATAAAGTTAATAAATTTTAAAGTTATCTATGTAATTACATATTGTTGACGTCCTAGCTTGGAACTCAAATTATTGTGTATATTTCTTTATTTTATTAGGTTTAAGCATTTTCGTCATATTGATGTGCAATCAAATTGTTAACTGTTATTTTGATGTAAGCTGTACCAAAAACTTTACTTGTATAAATTTTAATATTACAGATAAATGTTTTAAATGTGTTATTGACTTTGTTGTGTTCCCTTGTCCTGGTATATTTATTTTATTTTTTTTTTTTATTTGTTTTATATTTCATATATATATATTTTTTTAATTATTACTCTATTTCTTTAGTTTATCAGTTTGATATTGCATTATGCTGCTACTGTAAATTTCTTTTTGTTTTTGGAAGGGGGGGAGGAGGAAGGGGAATACAAATTTATAGTTTTACGTTTTTCATTCTAAGCAAAGGCACAACAAGTCAATAGCAGGGTTTGAGACTTAAGAATTTGTTTTAAGGTCAATGTAATTGAAATAATTGACATGTTGTGTCTTTGTGTTATAGCTATGGCATCGCTGAGATGGATTATGCTGAACTATTAGGTGTGGAAATCACTGGGATCGAAGAATCTCTCGACATGAGTTTCCACGAATTAATTCAAGCTCCTTACACGAAGTAGACCTCTTCAGTCTTATCTTAAAACATGTCTTACTTGACAATCTCATTAAGCTTCATGTTTCTGATTTAATGTTTCCTCCATTTTATTAATATTTTTTTTTTAGTTTTATCTTCAGATAATGTGCCATTCTTATTTGTATAATTTTAGAAATGACCATGCTTTTACTAACCTATTTTGAGACCACTTTATTGTGATCTTGGGGAAAAAGGTCTTCTTTGTGGGCTTTCTATTTTTGTATTGTTGTCCTCCATGTTTAAAAAAAAAAAAAAATGAAAAATGGTTTGTTGGAAACACTGATTCTAGTGTTTTTAAAATTTTAAAGTTTGGGCAGTAACATAGCCAAATGTTTCTACTGTCCTAAGTGATAGCTCATCTTTTTAAGCCTTAATAAATATATTTTGTAAATTAGTTGTAACCAACTGATACGGTGCCATTTAATAATTAGAAGTGTCTTAGAGATATATTTTATTTTTTTTATTGTAGCTATTAAAAAAATATATCAATTACCATTATTAAGAAGTATCTGTAATGCTCTTATGAATGCTAAATTATGTTTGTCATATATTTTTTGATTTGGTTGCAAAATGTATGTTCCTGAAACATTTACATTATCTGTTTCTTCTGGATCAAATGAAATGATTTTTATTAGTGGGAGTAGGATTGTTGGTTTTACGTAAATGTTTTGGTTAGTTGTTTCTGTGATATTATGCTCTACGTTGATATGCTAATTTCATTTTTCAATCAAGTCTTTCGAAGTGCTTTTTAATAGGTTACTTTGACTAATGTTGAATAGTTTGTTGTTCTATGTAAAGTAACAATCACTATATTTTAAATGCACCACCAAGTGCATTGCTAGCATATTAAAAAGAAAATGTATTCAGCACAAATTTCTAGTTGAAATTTTTGTTGTTTAATATATAGCCTTTCTAATGCTTCCACTTGATAAAAGTAATATTCTAAAAGGAATTTTATTATTTAGGTACATATAGGTTAGGTACGAATATATGTAGAGAGATTTATTGAAATTGTTACAAATGATGTTATATTAAGTATATATAAATATATAGTTTATATTTGACTACAGCACCAATAGGAGAAAGGATAGAAATGGAGTCAATTTAAAGCCTTCCGCCACTGCATGACTGACCTATGGTTTTTATTTCTCTGACAAAGCTATTTTACCTAGTGTCTATTTTTGTGCCTGTTAATAAAGATAGTATTGTTATCAGTTTAAACGAGGCAAAAATGGGAGAAAGATATCAAAATAAAATAGGTTATTTTTATAAATAAAGGAATTAAAGTGTTTTACTATTTATAATATATTATCTCACTTGAAATTGGTTATTAAGCCTTAGTTTTGTTGTTTTATCATATCATTTTTAAGAAAATTTCACTTGTAAGTGTTCAATGAATCGATCATAAAATTACATTTTTGCCTTGTAGATTAGGTTCAGCTTAGCTGTATTTCAATAAAACAAATGTGATTTTAAATGTTGTAATATTCTAAATTCTTCCTTTGTACCTTTCCTGCTACTAGTTGCCTTATCTAAGTAATAAATAAAGTGAATATCTGTATGAATGGTGTTATTAATAAACAATTCCAAAGCCAGCCAACAATTTTTTTTTATTATACATAATTTCAATACAATTACAATTTACTTATAAAAAAAAAACTATACATAGCACAACTAAACCAATGATTTCAGGTAAAATACATTTGGATAACCAAAATAATATAACTATAAAAGATCACTGACATTTAATGTATAAATAATCTCAGTACAATGACAATTGACTAATTAACAACTATAAATAAAACAACTAAAAACCTCCTTATAGGGAAAATACATTATTTTTTTCATAACCAAAATCATCTGCTTAGGATTCAAATTAAGCAATATTAAATTTGAATGATTTTTTTTCATTTATCAAATTTAAAAAAATTGTTGGGAATGTTATAAAAATACCGCTTTGCTTACTTTAAGTATTTTAACGATAAAACAGTCTTTAAATGGGGCATAACAATTCTGCCTTATCTAATAAATAATATTAGTCTGTTAAGACTAACTTAAAATGGTAACAAGTCTTTTCAAGCTATCGAAATAAAAAATTAAAATTAACTAAGGGAATAGTGAAAATTAAGCAAAAGACAACATAAATTACCAAATAATGTTGACCAATAGGAATATCATCTATCACTTGATTTTAAAGAACAAATGAAATTCATGTAAAAAAGGAACTAGGGAGTTAATAATAACTTAAAACAAAAACAAAATCTAATAAAATGTAACAAAACTATAAAGAACTAAAAACAAAATAAAATAATATTTACAAACGAAATGAATAATTAAATAAATTCTCTTAGACAAAATTTTAAATTAAATATTTGGATCATTTATCTTTTGTAGGACTTTCTGGGGCTGTGTTTTGAGCATTATTTGTGTTCTGGTTTTGTCGCGTGAAGGCTAACCTAAAGTTACGAAATAAAGTTTGTTCTGAGGAAGGAGCTTCATCATCTTCATTTTCATTATTGCAGGTACGCTTTGGACTGTGTTCATCTTCACTCTCACTAGAACACATCTCGGTGCTTGGCCTTTTGGTTGTTTCTGGCCCAGGCAAACTGCTGTTCTCTACTTCAGCTTGTCTGAAAATTCACAATAAATATTGGAATAAGAAATTTACTATTATGGGTACCATAACACTATTTATTTTACTCCATTCAGTCGGATATAAAAATAATAGAATCACAAATACAAACAAGATTAAATTAGGCCTACCTAGATTGCTGTTTATTTATTTTGATAAAAATGCACTACTTACAAAGGTTCTGGAGTCCAGGAACTTGGAAAGGTGCTTTCATCATGGTAATCCACAGGAGGTATCCGAAAGTTAACTCTATTTGCTTCTTCTTCTGCTGTAATAAATTTATTCTGTTAAAATTGATTTTATAAATAAACTTTTAGTTATTAAGACCTAAACATAAAACTTAGTCCTCTTACTGTAGCTCATTATATAGTGAATTAAGGGATGACAGGTTTCTATATTTAATTACTCTATTGGTAGTTATTTGTTTTCATTCATTACAGATAAAAAGAGTTGAGTAGTTCTTACACAAGCAATCTGATGTATATGAATGAACCTATCTTCTGTTACTAAGTAATTCTTAAGGTCTTCAGTATTAAAATATATTAGTGAAATAGAAGGGACAAGATAAAATAAGAGGACATGATAACTGAGCATGTTGGGACAAGGGTCTTATTCTAAAGTGCTTGGTTCAGAACTTAATGGGTTTTATTCCCACTGAAGAAAAAATCCAAATTTTTATGCCTAAAGAAAGTTGAAATACGTATAAGAAAACTAATGGCCAGTTAAAAACTAAATAGGAAATTCTATTGGAAAGAAATGCTTTACAGGTTTATTTAGGGATATGGCTATATTTAATTAACAGTGAACTAGTTGGTGGTTTTACCTTCTTGACTATCAGGATCTTCTTCATCGTTTTCATTTTCTTGTGCATTAGTCCCATTGTCCACATTCCTGTAAATAAAAATGACATTAAAGCTATAAAGTTTCATCCAATAATTCTAAAAAATTAAAGAAAGAAAATATTTGATTTATAAAGAAGATTAAGAATCAAATTGAAATTTGAAAAAAATCAATAAAGATGTATTTAAAAAAACAAAACATGAAGTATAATGGTGTTTGTATGCATGTATAAACAATTTTCTGCATAAAAAATACCATTATTTCTCACCTGAAGGAACCAAAAAGCATGACAGGTCAGAGTACATGTTCTTCATGATATGTCAATTCTTAAGCTAATGTTAATAAAATTACAGTGAATAAAATAGAACACCACTTTAATTATGAAATACAAGTGTGGGCCAATTATAAATTATTAATGATTATTCATTAGTCATTTAAAAACCTCATACGTTTGGAAAGTTAACTTTTACAGTACCACCCTCCACACTAATCGTCTCTTTTCCAGGCCTTAGATTATTTTCTAAAAATGGGAAAGTTTAGAACTGATGGTATGATACAAAATGTCTACGAGAGGATTTCTTTATTAGACTTTAAATTTTAGAAAGAGGGAATTAGAAAACATGTTCATTGGAAGAACTATAATTGAATCCTAGCAAACATCGTAGTCAATTAATAAATTTAGTTTGACATACATTTAGTTAAATTAAATTAGAACATATGGAACTAAACGACTGACTTAGAAACAAATATAAGTAACATACATTTTATTAGGACCAAACACTGAAGTACTTACTCTTCCTCATAATCTGGTCTCCTGAAGATAGCTGACTCTAACAACTGAGAATTAACAGGCTGTTTTACTTCAAACTTATATTCACTACAACCAAATGGTTGTTTAACTTCAACCTTACATCTGCAACAATCCTCAGAATTCCCATCGTCCCCACAATTTCTTAATGGATCTGTTAAAAAAAAAACATTTATTAAATTATAATATGTATTACCTCTCAGATTTAGTACATTGAACTTAAATAATATAAGTATTAGATCAATCCTTCTCCCAGGATATTAGTTTTTAGTAAAGTTTTTAAGAAAAACCGGTGCATTAATTGGGTGTAATAAAAAGCATGTGACTACTCTAATGTGCAATATGATTCAGAGTTTTTTTTTTTCGATACCTTATATTGCTTAATTTGAGGTTTATACAGTTTGATTAAAACTTATGACAAAGGAATGGCTACATTTCTTGAAGGGAGATGCATTGATTAATCTTTTCACCCAAGTTTCAAGAATACCTAAAACATAATTTTTTACAAATCACATTCAGGAAATAATAACTAAAAACATATCTTAGAACTCTTGAAAATACCTTACTTCATTTAAATGAATAATTAAGGTATTTGGATAGGGGAGTTTATGTTTTTTCTCTTCGTTTCTAAATACATATTGAAAACAAAAACAGGTAAGATTATTAAATGTTTGCTGTTTCCTATAGATTAGACAGCAAGCTTAAATTAATGCACACATCAGATTGATGAAAGGGTTTTTTTTTTTTTTATTATTTTTTTAATTAAAGAGAGAATGATCAAGTCTTGAAATTCATAAAATTTGTGAAATAATATTTAAAAAAGTTAGAACACCATTTGGAGTTTTTACTTGGTTGAACAGTTTTTTTAATTTTTAGAAACGGTGACATGAGTTTTGGATGTAAGGTTTGTTCAATGAACTCTAGGGGTATTAAATGGTTTTTTTTTAAATAGATTTACATGAAAATTAAAATTTGCACTAAAAAAAAAAATAAAAAAATTAGCCAGAACTATCTAGAGAATCAAAAGAGAAATAAGTAATGGTCAATTAATTTATACAAAGTAATGAACTCTCTCTATTTTAATATTAATAAAAATTGATAAATATAAACTATGAAAAAAAAATTATAATTGACTAAAGGAGAAATATTTTTCCAATATCTGAACAAATCTGGTCATAAGAATAAAAATACAGACAAATAATATTCTGTTGGAAAGCTGAAGATTTAAAAAAAAGGAATACCTAACATGACAATAATACAAATAGTAATAAATGAAAATGATATGATGTGCGCTCTGCACCATATTTATTTATATCCCTAACTTAGCAGTATATAAGAAAATGTATTTTCCAACTAGCATTCATAATTGTATCGAAAATGCATCTCTAAATGTCATTATTAATAACATTCTAATTAATTACAATTGTTTTCAAATTTATTTTATCTTTAAGAAATAAACAGAAGATGTTATTAAAAAAAAAGGCAAATTAATTTTTCTTTTTAATTGTTAATTTATACAATATTCTTACCGAGACTACTATATTCAGGAAGAATTGGTGCAGACGGCTCATAAACATCAGAATTATTTAAGCTTTCATTGTGGCATGAAGCGTTAATTGGTCTTAATTCTCTTTCTTCAGTCTGTATAATATCTAAAATTATAAAAGAAATATAAAAAAAAAACAATATATAATATAGTAAAATTTATAAACTCTGTATAAGATACTTACGAACTGTTGGACGGCGTACTGTTTTATACATAAAAAAACCAAGCAAAATTACTGTTGAAAATCCCATAAATCCAAGAAGGTAAGTTGGATAAGAGACTGAAAAATACATTGAAAAGAATAATTGAATAAACAATATTGTTATTGAGATTTAATTAAAACTATCAATTCAGAAAAGCTAAATATACTCTTCTATTTAATACCTTCAGCTGAGTTCTGATACCCTGAATAATGGGAAGGAGTTGGGTGGTGTGACAAAATGCAGGAAGCTCGGGTGGAACCATCACTGAAATACTCTTCTTCATAGCTAGAAGTAAAACAATGAGAAATATTTTCATTAGATGAGAGACACAAATATTTTAACTGTAAGTAATTTTATTAAATATTTATCATTAAATGTAGATGGGAAAATTATAAGCCCTAATATGAGTATTTGGGTTTTTATGAGGTTATCAGGAGGAAGGTTTGTAGGAAAGGACATTTGGCACAATCAGCTTCGAACTTCCAGATTTCTTAATTTGCTAAAATTAATACTTCAAATCAACAAAAAAGTTTATTTATTTATAATCACACACTTTTTTTTTCTATTATTCAATCTGAGATCTACTAACCATAAAGAATTGATTCAGGCTGGAGTTCTCCACATCCTACAAAATGGTCTATATAGGTATTCAAGAAAGATAAAGAGACCATTAATGTACAGGATATAATAAGCCTGTTTAGTTGGCTAATGCAACTTAGTTTGTTGCACCAAATATATAGTTCTTATTTTTGATGATAAACACAATAAAATTTTATGTATAGGCAGTATAGGACTCTAATGGCAGTCTTGGCCGAAAAAAAAAAATGTCATATTTCCAAAAGGAAGTATTAATTTTATATTTTATCAATAAATTAATATCCTAGTTAGCAGTTTATGTTGTTAAAGTTTCAAATAAGATATAAATAGATGGAGAGAAAAATAATATTTAACATAAATATTATTGATGAAAGGAATATGGTCCGGGTGCGGTCAAGAAAAACTCAAAAAGTAGAAATATACTATTTTAATGAGCCAACGTTTCGCCCCACGTTGCAGGGCTGGACAGTTCCGGTGATAATACACCGGAACTGTCCAGCCCTGAAGAAGCCCTGCAACATGGGGCGAAACGTTGGCTCATTAAAATAGTATATTTCTACTTTTTGAGTTTTTCTTGACCGCACCCGGACCATATTCCTTTCATCTTCACACACGGTCAATCAATAATCTTCCAATAAATATTATTGGATGTTTTTAATACTTAATTTAATAAACATATTCATATAATCATTGCTACTTCATTTGTTTTACCTTTATTTCATTATATTGGAATAATATCCTTAAGATTCATTATTTGTTAGAGGATTTATTTCATTTTTTTTTTGTCATTACCTTTTACGTTGGTTTATGTATTTACCTTCTGCATTTGATAATTCTGATTTCTGTTTAAACTTTGTAAGTATGTATATTAACAGTAATTGCACTGTTTAATATTTTTAGTTTATTTGCATTTGGTTCTTTTTCATTAGAAGTTAGTCATACATGATTTATAATATGATATATGGTTTTATTTTATTTGTTCTATTTTTCCTTTATATATTCTGTTAATTATTGTTGTTTACTTTTTATCTTATCAAATTCGTTATTACAATTATACATATGATGGTTTATAATTTCATGTTTATTTTGGAAATTTTGTATTTTACTCTATGGTTCTAAAGCATAATTCTGACTCCTGTAATATTATTCTTAAGGGATTAGTCCCAGAATAAATAAATAATGTTATGATTTTGCAGTGTAAACTGTATTATAATTATTCAAATCAAAACCATAAGATTACAACTAACAATTGATAGTTTGAGTCTTTATCTAATAGATGGTACCATTGTTGTGGAAAGAGAATCTTGATAGAATGAAAAAAATAAAAAGAAAAGAAAACCTACCAAGATTAAGAAACAATGTAAAATTTACAGCTTTGTTTTAATAATTGTTTGTCTCATATTTTAATTTAAGAAATTTTTTCTGTTGTTTATATCTCATAAACCCAATATGGTACAAAATTGAAGCTGAATCTCATTTATAAGAAAGTAAAAACAATAAATTATAAAGAGGATACCTTTTAATAAAATTAAAAGAAATGAAGCAATGCAAGATTTTTATTTACCAATTATTGGTTATTTTAGCCAAAATAACGAGAAAAATTGTAATTAGTTTTTTATTCACTTGTCAAGAAGAGGATTGCTCTTTTTTTTATAAGTCCAATCCTGCTTACTTATTAAAATGTTAAAAGTTATAGC
The DNA here is from genome assembly GCF_000696795.3 of Halyomorpha halys. Taxonomy (NCBI): domain Eukaryota; kingdom Metazoa; phylum Arthropoda; class Insecta; order Hemiptera; family Pentatomidae; genus Halyomorpha; species Halyomorpha halys. The sequence continues at coordinate 1,052,802 of NW_027110578.1, forward strand.
AATTAGATTATGCAATTTAAACATATGACCAGATGAATTTTGAATTTTTTCTGGCTTGACCCACTGAATGTTTCTTGAAATAAAAGTACTGTCAAGGGGAGAATCATAGTCCAACCATTCAATGGATAAATCGTAAGATTGGATTAGAATACTGACACCATACCATGCTATCAATACTGTGAGGTTGAGTTCAGACACTTCTAAAAGTACTAGCATACTTAAAACATTCATGGACAGCAGTGTAACTGATTTATTTAATTGGCCAAGTGGTATTATTAATTAGGAGTTCATTTTTCAACATATTTGTTCTTTATTTTTACATCAATGCAGGCATAATATTGATATCTTACTTCACAGTAGTGCTAAGTATATGGAAACTAACTTTAAGAAAAATACATTAAAAAGTTCTCTTTTAGGATAATTAATTGAAAAGTTGTAATTTTCCTTAAAAAGAGAACCTTTAATTGTATTCTTAAAGTAGTTTCCATGTACTTGGCACTACTGTGAAGAAAGCCATTGCTATTACATAATAAAGTATTAAATTAAAATAAGGGACAGTAGTAAATTAAGTGACTATGAAAAGGTAAAACATTTTTTTTCTAATTATGAAAAGCTTATAATTACATAATTCAAAGATAAAATTAATAAAATATTAATACCCTGGCAAACAGGATCCGCAATCACTTGGCTCAGTGTGACACTTCTTCCATTTGGAGTCTTTTCGATGTATTCGGCCACAAAAATTTGACACACATTCTGCACAAACATTGGTCATATTATAACAATAATGATTGGTAGGGCAGTCACCATCAGTTCCACAGGACTGAAATCAGAAGATAAAAATAAATAAATCATAGTTATCAATCAGTATATGTAGAGTGAACATGATATTAATTTGATTAAAAATAATATAGGTAATAATAAAATTATTTTAAAAAGTACTCAATGTTGTTTAGCTGTTTTTAAACAATTTTTTGAACTCCAAATATAATTAATTTCAATTTAAAAAATATCAACAAATCTTGCTCAAAACTTTTTGAATCAGAATCAACCACTACCAGTGCCTATCCTAGAAAATGGTTCTATATAAGATGGAAAGATACTAATTAATAGTGGTAATTTTACTTGTTTTTTTTTTATCAGTTTATAGCAGCTCAATATCATTGGCAAGATGTTGACTTTTTCGACAAATCTCTTAACTTAAATTTTTTTAACTTCCTTCAGTTTTAAAATAACTCAGGTAGTTGAAGAACTAAATCAAACATGGTTTCCGATCATGTATACATCAATCAAAAAATTAATTTAAGTTTTACTGCTTAAATACTTATTTATTCCCTCTTATTTCTATGTAATCCAGTTAAGGTCACATGAATGCTTTCCCAGAAATAGCTTTCTAAATAAAAATCTCCAGGAGTCTAGCATTGAGATCACTACGATTCGTAGGCTGCAATGCTGTCCACTACGCCACAGAAGCTTTCAATGTAGTGGAGGAGATACAAGGAAAAATAGGAGATAAGTAGGTAGAACTCATTCCCACGAAGAGTACTTTTAATCTCTTCTTATAATAAAAAATACATTTTATTAGAGTCAAAAGGGTCGGAACTAGAAAGTCTGCTAACGAAAAAACTTAATTTGGCCGCCCTTTTTTTCATATCTCTCCCCCACTAAAATCTATCAGCTTTATACGTGTATTTTGTTAAATATATTTAGAAATAACTGAATAATATCATTAATTATTTTATCAACTCACTTAAATTAAAAACAAATAAACAGACAAGTAATAACACTAAAAAAAAATTTACTTTCACACTCCTTTTTTTAAGGTTATAAAAGCGTTTACTTCCTAAATGCTTACGTCCTGAGCTAGCGCTGCCTTTATTCCGCCATGTGCTTGCACAAGGTATTTCCTATTTAAGTGAATTGAATCAAATTTGTCAAAAACAATTTAGGGCAATTTTTCGCCGGAAATACTTTTTTGTAGTGAACGTTTTCTTAAAGGGTTAGTTTAAAATTTTGGTAAAAAGTGTGAATAACACATTTCTTTCTTTGCATTGAAACAATATCACATGCTAATCAAAAAAGTCCTAAAATATACGCTTCCTTTCATTTTAAATAGTAATTTTTATTGATTCATATAAAATTCTAGTTGTGAGTTTGAAGTAGTTTTTAAAATATTTCAATTATAATTTAAACTATGTAGACATTAATTTTTGCAAACAATAATCTGCAAATTTTGCAAAAAAAAAAAAAATGTCAAAAATTATGAGATGAAGAAATATAAATAAAAAAAAGAAATTGTGATAGCTTTAATTTTTTTCTATTTAAATTTCATCATATTTTATTTTCTGTTAGGTCTATTGATTTCCAAATGAATTAGCTAATTTTAGATGAACACTAAATCTTTAGTTTATTACCATTTTATTTAAACCCCAAATTAAGGAGTACATTTAATTTTAAAAAAACAAAACAGATTTAACACCAAAAAAGTTATTATTTATGTACACTAAAAAAACTAAATACAATAGTTTATTATACTTATTTTTTAATATTTTAAGTTTTTTTTCATAATAAAATAAACGATTGTTCATATTAAAATTACGATTGCTCAATCCAGCCGAAAAATAATTTAACATTTCTGAATATATTCAAAAGCTTAATGGTAGAGAGGAAAAATGAATTAAAATATTTTTAATGGTTACATTAAATATTATGATCGTTTTATGCATTATAATAAATTATAATTAAACAAAATAATCGTGTTATGCATTACAATAAATTATAATCTCTTTACTAATTTTTAATGTTGTTTTTATAATGGTAATTTCGTTCTTTACACGTCACTGGTTCTAAAGCTTCTATAATTACATATTATTGCAATTAATGTAACATAATAATAATAAAAAAAGTAAACTTTAGAAAAAAAAACGTCATTTTTTAGTGTTGTTCTAAAACAGCTTTTGTGATTGTAATGGAAATATTTAAAATAATGCTGGTTTAATTCCAAAACCTACATTTATTAATCAAAAGTAATGTTTTGAGTTATGTTCTGTCCCAGGTCATGGTCCGTTTTGAAAAATCATACTGTTCATTAATAAAAATCAATGCCTATCAACTAATTCAATAAATTAACGACAAAATGCCCCTGGTAATTAATTTGAATGCAAAACTTTCTGCAAACATTTTTTATTATTAATAATAGATTTTGAATGTTTTTGTTCCTATTGTTTTTTCAAAAACTGAAAAAAATTCTTTCTTTCAATTTTTTTTAAATGTCTATGGATTAGGTTTAAAAAAAAATATTAGAATTCTGATTTTCTATGTGTGATTCAGACTTTTGTCTAAAATAATTTTAGAAGCTATAGGTTTATCTCATGTCAGGTTACCTTTAATCTTAAACCACCACTTCTTGATTATATAACAATTTTAGAAAAAAATTGTGAAAAACATGAAGACTGAAGTTTGAATCAAATAAACGTAACTATATTTAAACAATTTATCAGACAAATGATATTTTATAACTTCTTCCGTCAGTGTCTTTTCCGAAACTACTGGGCCAATTGTTTTATAAATTTAGTACTAAAGTCACGGGTCACCTCAGTTTGTCCCTAGAAAATCATTTACCATCCGCCATTTCGTTTTAAAATGGCTGCCAATTAGATGTACCATGCTCGACATTTCGGCAATTTCAGAAGATAGGCGAAAAATATGAAGAGTCACTATACAAAACTATTGAACGAAACAAAAATTTATCTTTTAAACGAAAACATAGCTTTTTTTATTCGTTTTTAAGTTTCGGCCCACATTCGCTATACCCCAAAACTAGTTAGTTCCTTTTTGTTCTGAGGAATAAAACTTCATTAATCATTAACGCAATCTATTTCTTATTTATTGTATTAAATTATATTTTTATGACTTCGATGTTACATTAGCGGCAGTAAATTTTCTGATTTAAAAAATTGTAATACTAATTCTAATGTTTTTGTCTCTAGTGTTATTGATACATTCATTTTTAACCAAACCTATTGTCTAGTTTTGGTAAATATAGTATAAAAAGGGCTTTAACGATTTTGATGAAATTTATTTAAATTCTTGTCCTTAAAGTAAAAAATACTACACTACACCTAAAAATATATATATTGTATGTAGTTTTGATTTTCGTTAAAAATTATATAATAAATTTTAAATTTTAGTATAAATATTAATTTTTTAATATTTATTTTACATACACCTTTTATACATTTTTACGTTTCGTTAACTTGTATCTATCAATAGTTTTACGTCACTATTAGAAATAAATAATACCTGACGAAAATATTTACACAAATGAACCCATAATCTACGATAAGTAAGTAAAAATGAATATAAAAATATATTATAAAATCGTTGAAGGTTTAGAAAAAAAAAAAGAAAAAATTAATTACGACGCATCAAATTGATATCATCAGGCCTTATTTGTATTAACTAGTTTAAATGAATACTGGAGGAAGAAAAAAGAAGATAAGAGATAATGGTTCTAAAAGCGTGACCTCCTCGGAAGTACAGTTGCGTATGGTTGCATCATTTAAAAATGAAATGCTTTTTACAGTTTTAATTAAACACTTTTAACTTCCATTCCATATAAAAATTTGTTCAATACTAAAAACTTAAACAAAAATATGCAAGACTCACCATTATGGCGGCGCTGAGCAATCCTGATGAGATGATACACTGAAAAAGATAAAGAAAAACATAGATAAAACTTTAAACCTCAAAACTAATTTATTAAAAATTTTACATTTCAAAATATGTATGAATTATTTATACATTTTTTTGTCTTGTTAACGACTTTGGGCATTATTAATCCGTTAACTACATTTACAAAATACTTTAAAATTACAAGAGTAATTCAATAAAAAATATGTGATTCGATAACTTTAGAATTGTAATAAGAAGAAAACTCACATTAACTATATAAAAAATTAACCCATAATAATAAATCAAAGAAATAATTCAAAGTTAACTAAATGAAGATATATAATAAATTTTAAATTTTAGTATAAATATTAATTTTACCTTTTATACATTTTTATGTTTAATTCTTAATTTTTGACCTCAAAGTAATATTACAATTTTAAAACTTAATTTTTTTTTAATATTAGTTTTTTTAAAGAAATAATATAAATTTAACGGCCTTCTTTTAAAATGTAAAAGAAAAATTATCAATTCATTTTAACGTTTTAAAGAGAAGAGTAACAGAAATAACAAACTAAAAAATATAATAGAATTAACTAAATGTAGTTAAAAAGTAAATTTTTCCATAAATATTACTATTACTATTATTTTTAAAGAAAGTATTAACAAAATGTATGTATTTGTTGCAATCTTTCATAATATAAAAAAACTAATTATAAATTAATTTTAATATTTATAAGAAATATCAAATTAAAGAGATAATAGAACTAAATAAATGAAGATAAATATTATATTATTATTTTTGATTTTCGTTAAAAATTATATAATAAATTTTAAATTTTAGTATAAATATTAATTTTTTAATATTTATTTTACATACACCTTTTATACATTT